>NC_055959.1:30161622-30214122 GCF_018492685.1 Alosa sapidissima
TTTAACCATTTATTTATGTCCACATGAAGAAAATGGTACAGGGACACAAATATTAAGAATGCAGTACAATACATATGCAAACCAATGGACCAGAAGCAAGCACCAGGTCTTTACAATATCACCTAACTTAAGTGATATATAACTTAACAAGCACAATACTCTTCTTCAGTTAGAGTTTTTAGTTCTTAAGGGTATAATTAGCAGCGTCTCCGCCATATGTGGCGGCGGCCAATAATACCAGAGATGGCACAGTACTTTCACACACACACACACACACTAGGGCTGTCACTTTACGTTTGAAAATCGATTGCATAATCGATTGGACCAACCAACACAAGTTTCAAAAAACTAAAATAGGGAATCGATTTTAACCAAATATGTACACTATTAATTTTAAACGAATTAAACAAATAAAAAATCTAGATGTAACAAAACTCACAAACAAGCAGAAAAATAACAAAGAATTCCGAAGTGCAGTAAGCATTGCGAAAGCTAAAAAGAAAATTCCCACCAATTTTACGCACCGGAAACAGCTGTTTCAATCGGCTGCTGTGCTGCTGGTGTTTTGCCAAAAAATTGAGGACAACGCAATCAACCTGTGCGACATGAGAGAGACGAGTGATAGGCCCTAATAACTTGAGGAGTTCGATATGGAAGCACTTCGGGGTTTGGGTATATCAAACTAGAAAGACAAAGCGGTATGCAAACTGTGCAGTCGTGAGTTCTACGTAGGCGAAATTTGTTTGACATTTCTAATTTGTAAATGCAGCCACGTTGAAGCCTGCAGTAATGTTTTTCACTGATGTTATGACAGTCCACTCTGCTTATTGTTTTTTCGAGAATGTTGCACTCCTGTTTGTCATTGTGCACGAAACTTCACGCCAAGAAATCATCAGAAATATTGCTGGCTTGTGCGTCTTCAAGCGCCACCTTTACGTTCGTCCTAATGCCTGTTAGTTGTTCGTCGATTGGCCTATATTTGAAAATTGACACACACACACACACACACACACACACACACACACACACACACACACACACACACACACACACAGGACTTAAGGTGTGGAGAAGGTAGGCATGGTGATTGAGACAGATAAGAAGCACCTGTTATAACAGGTATATATTATAGAACATGCCCGTAGTACTGTTATAACAGGTATATATTATAGAACATGCCCGTAGTACTGTTATAACAGGTATATATTATAGAACATGCCCGTAGTACTGTTATAACAGGTATATATTATAGAACATGTCCGTAGTACTGTTATAACAGGTATATATTATAGAACATGCCCGTAGTACTGTTATAACAGGTATATAGTATAGAACATGCCTGTAGTACTCTATATTGGGACCTCACAGACTAAGCAGTACTTTTCATTGTGCTAGCCTCTGAGCACAGCCATTCATCTGCATTTAACGGCAGCCATGCTCATCCACCACTGTTTTCCTGTCTTTGTAAGTCCAGATCGTCCAAAGACTCGTATTTGTCTCGAGCCAGTTTTCTCCAGTGAAAAATAGAGTTAAGGACGTCTTCCCTCTTTTGTATTGACCGGTTCTATGTGATCGATGTAAATCCAGTAATGAGACTCAGAGGAACACCCTACGCCCACATCCCCCCAACCTCAGCGCCCGCAACATGCTCACACCATCCAGTGTGTCTGCTCGCCATGCCTGGTTTTAATTAACAATTCATTACAGATGCCACAGGAATTGCATTAGAAGTGAAAGAGTGAGAGAAAGATGAATGGAAGGATGGATAGAAAGTGAAGCAGAGAAAGAGAGGGAGAGGGAGCGAAGAGAGCAAAGGTAAAAAGTTTAGATGGACACACAGAGAGGACAGAGAGCATCTGACCCCCCCTCCCACACACACACACACACACACACACACACACACACACACACACACACACACACACACACACACACACACACACGGCAGCACAGGTCAATTCCTCTCAGTGCTGAAAGGGTCACTCAGAGTGTTTGCGCTCAGCCAATGCTGCCCTTTTCTCCCTCAGAGAAATCACACAGAGAGGACAGAGAGCATCTGACCCCCCCCCCCCCCACACACACACACATACACACACACACACACACACACACACACACACACACACACACACACACACACACGGCAGTGCGGGGAGCACAGGTCAATTCCTCTCAGTGCTGAAAGGGTCACTCAGAGTGTTTGCGCTCAGCCAATGCTGCCCTTTTCTCCCTCAGAGAAATCATTAGGAAACTGAGTCCATGCTTGTGTGGCATGCATGCCAGGCAGTCTGTAGCAGACTCATCTGCCAGCTTTGTGTCTCAGAATCTTCTCTGTTGTGAGGGGCATCAACCGAATGACCTTTACTAAGGTCTCGGCGATACGAGAAGCTGCTTGACGAGTTCAGTTTAATTCTGATGGCATACAGTCTTTGCAAAAGTGAGACTCACCCAGCCATCGAGACTAGTCAAGGCTAGTCATTCTGAAGTCTCACAGTTCTGTCTGCAGTATGTGTTTTGTTACAATTTCTGTTACAATTTATCCCATAGCATATGACAACAGCTGTTTTCCTATAGTAGACAATTGATGTGGCTATTGTATGGCTATTTATGGCACTTTGTATGACTACAAGTAGTACCATCCCAATATCTGTGTAACAGAGGGTGGGTCTAACTTCTGAAATTCCTGATACACAGCAGTAGTAGCACAGTCCCTTTTAAGTTACCCACATTTTGTTACGTTTCAGTATTCTCATCTTAAAATGGATTAAAAAAAAGTTCTCACCAATCTACACACAATGCTCCAAGCGCACCATGCTGAAACATAACAAAAAGTGGAAAACTTGAAATGGTCTGAAAAGTCCGTTTGCACTGTATCTATTATTTGATGCACTACTGGGCTTACATTGTTTTAACAGTTTGGTTGTCAAATGATCCTGGTCTGGCTCTCTCACAACCTTGCCTATAGGTGTGTCTTGTTAGGCCAAGGCAATAGCTTCTCTACGATCGCCTATTCTTATCAGTCAGGAACAACAACAGGAAGGCTGCTTTAGTAAATTACACCAATTAAACAACTGATTTAATTCCATGGTTTATTTGCTTAATTGAAGGCACCAATAATTACTTATAATTACTGTCCATCGTTCTAAAGTGACTACACTTCTCCTACTTAGCCATGCTCTCCATGTCAATGTCTCTCTCTCTCTCTCTCTCTCTCTCTCTCTCTCTCTCTCTCTCCCTCCCTCCCTGATGCTGGGATTTTGAAAAACAACTTGAATATATGACAGGGAACGAGGACTTAGAGAAACAATGCCTGAAGAGATAATGACCAAACAGTAATTACTTTTCCTGAATAGAGGTATTTCTTCCAGGCTGACATAATGACCGAATACTCTGTCATTTAAAATCAGTCTTCCTGAATCTATTAGATGGTGATCAAAGCTTTTTTTCTACAAATCTATTTATAGGTATCTCTTTTTCTCTTATTTTTTTTTTCCTTTTCTTCTTGGGTAGTGAACGTTGGGTTTGGGCAGTGGGACTTTGCTCATCTGAGAGGCACCCTGATGGCCAAACTCCAGTGTTCCAAAGCCCTGGAATTTAGACTCAGAAGCGGATCCAACCGCGGAGGCTGGCGTTTGAAACGGCCCTTCTGTGTGGAGACTGCACCATCGCAGGCTGACCAAACCCGTGTCAGCCGCTCGGCCAGAAAGAATGCTGCTCTGCAGCCCGTCCAGGCCTCGGAATTGGCCCCATGCGTCAGGTGCTGGAGTGCTGCCCTGTTGACCATGCTGATATGTACTAAAGCGGGCAGTGGGGTTGGCCGTGTCCATTTGGAAAAGGTCACAGTTTCCCTTACGTCAGTCCATTTTGTCCGGTCAGGCGGTCAGAAATACTGCTGCAATCAGATCCCCACCAGAGCTCTTTATCCCGCCTCTATGATCTGTATAATCCTTATTCTTAACCAGTCAATAGAAACCTTGTACACATGTTATTGTGCTTTCAGACACTGACGGGTATTGACAGATGGTTTTAATATTGTTTAGATGCAAGGATCAGTTGCAGCAGTTGTTTTTGTGTGTGTGTGTGTGTGTGTGTGTGTGTGTGTGTGTGTGTGTGTGTGTGTGTGTGTGTGTGTCTGTGCATGTGTGTGTGTGTGTGTGTATATGTGTGTGTGTGTGTACAGTATATGTGTGTGTGTGTGTACAGTATATGTGTGTGCGTGTGCGTGTGTGTGTGTCTGTGTGTGCGTGTGCGTGTGCGTGTGCGTGTGCGTGTGTGTGTGTGTGTGCGTGTGTGTGTGTGTGTGTTGGTTTGTTTATTTTTTTCCAGGGATTTTCTGGGCTCTTGTCCCAATTTTACTTAGTGAAGAGTCAGATCTTCCTATAGCTGTTTTAAAGTCACTGAGCCTCCTAGTGTGCCCAGGGAGTGAGGTCACTGTATGGTCATAATGGTTTTTAAAGTGGTAGCAGAAGTCAAGGGGGTGCACCTTTAAGTGCTGGAGGTCAAAGACGGGTGTGTGTGTGTGTGTGTGTGTGTGTGTGTGTGTGTGTGTGTGTGTGTGTGTGTGTGTGTGTGTAGGGAGAGTTGAGCTGGCTGGGATGTAGAGTTCAAATGGATGTCCAAGCCATCAGAGAGAGTCTCTGTGCGGTGGCCTTATTGGCAGTCACTGTGTTGGCACACGACTCGGGCTAGTGTGGCCACCGGCTCCATAATGGAGGGGAGCGGAGGCTCTGGGACGCGGCGGCAATGCACGTCCTCCATCTCTGTCTGCTTGCCTCTCCCGCTGCTCATTAAGGGGGTAAACTTCCTGCACTCCATAAGACCCCGCAGTGGCACCACTGTGCATATTCATCACCCATTTGTGCAGGGGGGGAGTTTAGTATTCAACAATGAAAAAAAAGGAAAGAAAAGATGTCCCTGAGAGCTAAGCACCTTTGGGATGTTTACAGAGGGAGCAACGTAGTATTTCCATGCATTAATTATGATTGGGACAGGGGTTTTGTTTCATTCTACATTAGCATTTTACTCTCTGTCAGAGTTGCGGGTCATGCGCCAAACAAAATCCTTATTTTTGCATAATGCTAAAACACCTCTTGAAGGTTTAGTTGGGATTAGGATCATCTCAAAAGCCACTGAAATATGAAATGTTTCTGTGTGTGTGTGTGTGTGTGTGTGTGTGTGTGTGTGTGTGTGTGTGTGTGTGTGTGTGTGTGTGTGTGTGTGTGTGTGTGTGTATGTGTGTGTGTGTGTGTGTGGACTTTTCAGCATTGTCTCATCTGTTTGGGTAATTTTGAGTCATTTCATAAACACAGGCGGTTATGAATTTTTCTATTTCACAAATCAGTTCTGCGGCAGAGAACTTCTCCATTCCATTTCTTCACTAAGCAAAACCTTTGAGATGAGTCAAGGATTTTCATATTGAAATGAACTCATGTAAAATAAATTAATATGTAAATGAACAAGTAGTTTCCTCCAAGGCCTCCTCGCCTCCAAAGGCCAATTTACAGTTAATACACTACATGCGTTTGCCTTGACTAATGCTATTAATCAACACTGCCACAACCCTCAGTGGTTATTAGGCAATGCTGATTGGGTTATGTTTCTCATGTTTTTTTATGGGCTGGGCTAGGGTCTGCACATAGTCCCTAGTCGCAGCCTTTCCTTGCCATAAATGTCGAGATGACAAGCACAAAAATCTTCGTTTCACTTTGAGGATCTTGTCCGTTTTTATATGGCATCCTTAAAAGAGTGGATATGCTATTATCTACAGGGCGAAGGCACAGGGTATCATCAGTCCTGTAAAGTATGGCTATCGATCTACAGCACTAGGAACATAAAACAGGATTTGTTATGGTAAAAAGATGAACTTTCACAGGTCTTGTAATTATGCGGCACAGTTTATCTCTTGTCATCACAGGAATACACATCCTCCTTCCCACAATCCCCCACTTTGTTATTGATTTTGCTTGCTTGAATGAAATAATCAGAGTGGACATGCACTGCGACTCAAGCTGCTGAGGAAACCCAAAGCATTGCACAATGTCAGCTTCCCCTAGCAAGGTCATTTGTCTTCCTTATGTAATGTGATCATCTTTCTTAAAATAATCAAATTTTGTCCTGCTTGACAGCTGCAGAATTAAAGAATACATATGTATGCAACCATACAAATCCTCCATGCTTGTTCCTTACGTAGCTTTCCAGAGTGATTGCAATTACATTTTGGATCCTACATGTAAGATTCATTCATTCAAGGCATTCATAGAGGACTCTTTAGATGTTTTTTTTTGTGCAAAATCAACTTTTGAAGAACCTGCTAATACTTGATACTTGATAAAAACATCACTACATTCTGTATATACCCCACAAAATGAGATTTCTGTCTCTTTCTTTGATTATAGCGTCATTTTGAAGTTGTCCCCAAGTGTAGGGTGGAAAGGCAATATCTTATGATCCTTTTTTTTCTATTTGTTTTCTATTTGTTTTCTATTTGCTTTCCCTGGCATTGGTCTCGAGTGGCAATCATTGAACATTGGCCAAATAATAATAAAATAAGCTGTGCTGTCTCACTCAACTCACAAAAGCCGCCCCTGAGCAGATAAATGAGTTGTTGTACTGGAAGACAGACGAGCTTATACGATATACACGTCACATCATAGCTATGGCTCCAGCTCAGTAAAAAAAACACTCACCGCTCTCTTTTTATTAAAAAATGCATTCATCCCCCCTACCCTACCCCTCCACCTCCACGAGTGGTGTCACAGGTGCCTTTTTAGCGGAAATCGACGCTATTATTTAATATGTCAGCGGGGCAGAGGGTGCAGACCGCATCATGTGACCTGTGGGGACTGGCAGGGGACCAGTAACGCCAATAATGCCTGTTGCCCGTCACATTGGCAGCAGTCGAGCAGGTGCGCCATGTCTCTTTTCACCATACCTGCTGTGATGCATCACATTGGCAGCAGTCGAGCAGGTGCGCCATGTCTCTTTTCACCATACCTGCTGTGATGCATCACATTGGCAGCAGTCGAGCAGGTGCGCCATGTCTCTTTTCACCATACCTGCTGTGATGCATCACATTGGCAGCAGTCGAGCAGGTGCGCCATGTCTCTTTTCACCATACCTGCTGTGATGCATCACATTGGCAGCAGTCGAGCAGGTGCGCCATGCCTCTTTTCACCATACCTGCTGTGATGCGTCACATTGGCAGCAGTCGAGCAGGTGCGCCATGCCTCTTTTCACCATACCTGCTGTGATGCGTCACATTGGCAGCAGTCGAGCAGGTGCGCCATGCCTCTTTTCACCATACCTGCTGTGATGCGTCACATTGGCAGCAGTCGAGCAGGTGCGCCATGTCTCTTTTCACCATACCTGCTGTGATGCATCACATTGGCAGCAGTCGAGCAGGTGCGCCATGTCTCTTTTCACCATACCTGCTGTGATGCATCACAGTTGTGGGAGAGCCCGGTAGGTTTTAAAAAGCGGTGGGTGGGCGGGCGGGGGGGCGGGGGTGGGGGGGGGCGGGGGTGGGTAGCTCTTTGGCCCTCTTCAGACAGATGCCCCACTGACAGTGCATACATTAAGGCAGGAGTAGTGGGGGCCGGCCGTAATTGCTCCAGAGGAATGGTAATTACCCCCGGTAAGTAAAAGGGGGCTTTGTGCTTATGTGCTCTGAGAGCGAGAGTGAGAGAGAGAGAGAGAGTGAGAGAGAGAGAGTGAGAGAGAGAAAGAGAGAGTGAGAGAGAGTGAGAGAGAGAAAGAGAGAGACAGGCAGCTCAGCAGGACAGCAGGAAGGACACCGCGTCTTCTTGTCGTCATCATGGCAACTCGAGTGGATTGTTCTGCACCTGGAAACTACAGGAAAATGAACTTGGAGAAGCATAGAGAGACATTTTAGAGTGCTTTCAATATGGTTTTAATCAAAACCACCCTTTATAGGGAGCCTTTATGGAATATAAAAGCTGTTTAGGTGGTAAAGATGAAAGCAGGGTATTTCAGACTTACATAATAAAGAGTGATGGTTTCTGAAGTGACATGATATCCTTGATATCCATGATCACATTTTAAAGGATAAATAATATTGAAGAAGAAGAGGCGTACATGTATATTAGAACCGATGAAGAGGCATTTTAAGACTTCATTAACATTCATTAAATGAATTTTCAGCTCTACTTAATCTCACTGTATATATCATTCATCATTACTCATGATACCAAAACATAATTAACTTTCATTAAAGTATATAGTCCCATTTTGTTTTCCAAAGGACTACTGTACTCGTATTTCTCCTCTCCTCTCCTCTCCTCTCCTCTCCACTCCTCCCCTCTCCTCTCCTCTCCTCTCCTCTTTTGTCTTCTCCCTCATCATCTTTTTCCACCAGCAGCACTTGTCAAGGCTCACAGACGGAAAAATCAGAAGGTTAAATTATTATGGAGCAAATAATTTTAATCAGGCTCTGGAAGTGTTCCATAATGAATTGCAGGGAAAAAGAAAGTCTTTGAAATGTCAGATAGCACTTGAAGCCTCGGAGCAGCCTGGCTCGCACCGTTGGGCCTGCAGAGTGCCTGCCGGGTTACTTAAGGAGCACGCCACTACCTGCCAGCAACCAGGTTGCTTGGCAACC
The DNA here is from genome assembly GCF_018492685.1 of Alosa sapidissima. Lineage (NCBI taxonomy): Eukaryota > Metazoa > Chordata > Actinopteri > Clupeiformes > Clupeidae > Alosa > Alosa sapidissima. The sequence continues at coordinate 30,170,240 of NC_055959.1, forward strand.
CTATTCATTATTTCAAAGAGAACAATAAGCCAGGCGGGGTAGAGGAGATGACGAACATGAGGAAATTATTTTTTAGAAAAGACAGTATTGTGTTACAGAATAGCACCTGGTCTTTGCTGGTGAGGCAAAAAAAAAACAAAACACAAAGGTCTTTAGGAAAATATTCTGTTGAAATACTGGTTGCTTTCTGGTACAAATCTGGCAAAATTAGTCCTCTTAGTCTATCATCTACTGTAGACACTCCAGTATCTACATTACTTTGCCTCATACAAAGTTACAATAACTTTATTATCGTATTGTTTGTTTTTAGTGGCAAAATAGATCTAATAAGCCGTTTCTCTTTCACTTCAAAGGTGAATTGCAATTTGATATCATAGTATTGGGAGAGAGTTGACACGCTTAGCTTCAGCAACTTTGAGAGACGGCGCTCAGAAACGCGTCCGAGGCGGCGTCAGTCCAAATCCAGACTTCTTGCAAGCCTCCACTGATCAAAGGGAATAGTGCATAGCACTCTCTTCTTCTCACCCGGCACAACTGGGGTGTCAACGCGCCGCTCACACAACAACGTGCAGCACCATCAGAGATGTGTGCTGTCTCCTTGATGAGACACTGTGCCATCTGATAGCCTGTGAGCACCACAAAGCTTTCGCGGCTCCGTGGTCGTGACAGTACCGGGCGAAAGTGCTTAGAACTCCTGGCCTGACATGCTGTGGAACTTTCAGCTTTTACAGGTACAGCAGCTGTAGTCTCCCTGCATTCAACTGAAATGCTGATCAGTGCACTTATAAATGTTACCCAATTAATATGCCTTTTGGATGCCCCCTTCTCCCCTCTAAAAAAGTTCCTGTAGGCAGGATATAGAACATTCCCTCATTTTTTTCATTTTGTACTCCACAGGCATGACCTCATTAGACATGTGCATTTTACGCCAAATTGTTGAACTTGTGTTTTGCAAAAGCTCTTTGGCCAGATCTGCCATTTCTGTAATAAAGTTGTCATGTGACATGGATAATTCTGCTGCGCTGGTTGGGAGAAGAGGCAGGAGTGCTCTGACTATGAGAAGTGCCTGTGTAGGAGCAGATGGTGTGTGTGTGTGTGTGTATTAGTGAAGGAGTGGTGGATGAAAAGAGCGGGAGAGAGAGAGAGACAAAGAAAATAAAGCAGAGCGATTGAGAAAAGCAGAGACTTATGGGGAGTGTGTGTGTGTGTGTGTGTGTGTGTGTGTGTGCGTGTTTAAGTGTGTGTGTGTGTGTGTGTGTGTGTGTGTGTGTGTGTGTGTGTGTGTGTGTGTTTGTGTGAGTGTGACAGATACAGAAAAAGTAAAATCGCACCCTATGACAAGGTGAGGTGAAACATGAACTAGCACACCCCCCACAGGCACAAGGTTGCCTCTCTGTGGCAAGAGGCCTGCAGCTCAGAGACTCAGCCTGCACTCTCGTTCCGTCATTCTAATGCCTCTCTGACTGCCCACTGCACACTGCCTCACATCCATCTCTCCCAGGTCTGCGTCGGAGCCACTTGGGCAATAAATACCTATTCTTCCGCTGCATGCGCCACCTCTCCCCTTTCTCCCAATCCGCAGTCTCCATTTGTGTAGCTGGGAGCCACTAATGAAAGTGGGTGAGAAAAAAGAAAGTGGGAGCCTCAGGGGTGTCGAGCTGTTTATTTATCTCTTGTTGTTGCAGCGCTCTCCTTCTCCCTCCCCCCCCCCCCCCCTCTCTCTCTCTCCGCATTTCTTTCTTCTGAAGTGTTTTGTAAGCCCTCCACACACCCCCCCCCCCCCCTTGCCCGGAGGTATGCATTGCAGCTAATGAAAAAGAGTTGGCGGCCTCTGATATTTATTTTGTTTCATGGGGGTGGAACAAAATGTATGCACATTCAAAAAGTTGCTTTTCTATATGGAGATAGGCTCCAAAAGCCCAGCAAAAGTTGTGCAGCCTGCTTGGTGTGTTTGTTACACATTCAGTGGAGACGCACTCACACACACATGCAATTTGATGTGATTTGAAACATGTATCACGGTAAAGTACACCCATTCACTTTGTAGCGCTGGTATTTTAAGCTGCTTTTTTCACTGCAGAGATGCGCTGGAGAGCAAATAGAATTTGGAGAGAGCTTTACCCTGTAGCATTAATATATAGTCAATATTTAAAGTCTGCAGGACCATATTGAGGACCCATCTTCTTTCAGTTTCTAAAGATAACTTCAGTTTCACTTTCAACTCTTTGAAATATGCATTTGATTGTTGATATTGATGATGTGGAACTGAATATTTCATCAATTGGGCCAAGTGTAGCTGCTAAGGGACCTAATGGAATCAGTCAGAAGAGCTCAGATGCAGGGGGTGTGGACCTTCTGGAATGTTTAGTTGACTCACTTTTCTCACCTCTCCCCACAGAGTTCGTAGAAGTTACCCACCTTTCTGTATTAAAGTCATGAATAGTAGATGATTAAAATAGAAAGTCTGTCATTTCTTTCTTTCTTTCTCTTTTTTTGTTTTTCCTCCCAAGTTTTTCTCCCCATTTTATTCTTTCTTTATTTCTTTTTGATCATTTCCTTTTTTCCTTTCTTTTGTTTTTCTGTCTTCTTATCTATCTTTGTTTGCCCTTTTTTGGCATATGCTTGTTTTCTTGCAGACACTAAGAGTCTTTGAGGCAAACATTTTGCTCCATTATAACATTCTAACACGAGCATGCTTTACCGTCAAAAAAGCTAATCAGCGTACGATTGCTCAGAGCTGTGTGCAGGCCATCACATATCTCTCCTGGCAGGCTCTGTTTGCTGACCGGCTTAGCCCCCACCACTGGTTTCTGTGCACATCAAGCCAAATAATTCCTAGACATCTTTCAAGCAGCATCCTCTCATATGAAAGCAATCCATTCCTAGACTAAGCCAGGGAAGACATTGTTGAATGGAAAATACCCAGAGAGCAGCCATATATGCTTCATGTGACAGGAAGATTAGAGTGCGTAATAAGTAGTATATAATATACTCTTTTGATCCCGTGAGGGAAATTTGGTCTCTGCATTTATCCCAATCCGTGAATTAGTGAAACACACTCAGCACACAGTGAACACACAGTGAGGTGAAGCACACTAATCCCGGCGCAGTGATCTGCCTGCAACAACAGCGGCGCTCGGGGTTAGATGCCTTGCTCAATGGCACTTCAGCCCTGCCTACTAGTCGGGGTTCGAACCAGCAGCCCTCCGGTCCGAAGCACTAACCAGTAGGCCACGGCTGCCCAATGTCCCCCACAGTGTCCCCCACAGTGGCCAGTGAAGGAAGACCAGAGTTTAGACATAGAAAGTGAGGGCTAGCTCATGGTCATTCTATGAAGCCACCCGAAACCCAACACCAGAGTACTTGCCACAGGGTGCTGCACTGACTCCTCTTGAATGTGACCTCATGAGAAACACTTCTCACTCCTGTTAATTGCTTAAACCAAACAACACAGTCAGTGTCTTTTTAAAAACTTTTTAACACGTTAAGCACAACTTGCCTTTTTTCCTTCCCACTCTGAGTTTCCAATTAGCAGCTATTAGAGGCGCACACATGTTTCACTAATGAGCGAGATCAACTGGCAGTGTGTGCATCGGGGTGGAGCAGGGCACATGGCGCTGATTTTTACTTTCTCAACCTGATCCCCTTGGCACTGCTCTGCCGGTAAGAGCACTCTGCCATGACAAGCGCAGAAACCTGATCCAACCTATTTGGTGCCAGAGGGGCCATTGCTCCAGCTTCACAGACTCCTAAGTGGAGCCACACCCGGGCTTTGAGCCTCCGCTAGGCTACAGAGAAGGACTTCTGAGCTCACCTGTGTCAGTGCCAGGGCTACTCCCTCAGCTGAAGGGCTGGAATTTGTACCTGTTGGCTAACATAAAGAAGGTGAATGTTGCTTTTTTCTGTGGTTTGAAAAGTGGAAGGATTGTGTCATTAATTTGCTTGTAGCTGTCATCCATCTTCCTTTGAGTGCCTATCCATTTCACCTCCCATCAGAACTATTTAGAGTTAATGACAGTGTTTGATGCAGCATTATATCTCAAGCGAAGGAAATTGTGTATAACCTCCCTGGAAATGTTTATTTCATGGCTGTTTTATTGCGGTGCTCCAACAAAGAATGAATTCAGCTGGGACTCGCTTACCCCTAAAGGGAGGTGCATAGCACCGTGCTGCCCTTGTAAAGAGTTAATTTATCTCCCACACTCGTTATGCAGCTGTGGGGCAAAGCAAGTTTTTTTTACACAGTCCAGTGGACGTACGTGCCGATGATAAAGTGTGTTGCGCTCATACACCGTGAGAGGGGTGAGCTATTGGGGTTATCTGTGCGTGTACATCTCTGGCCACAAATCCTGGGCAACGTTCATCGCCAGGAAAGAGGGAGAGCCGGAGACTATGGCTACTAATGGATATTAAGAGAGCAGGGGGGATAAAAAACCACACAAATGTGGGGGAGGAGATGTTTTTGTCTGTTTATTTATTTATTTATGACCCTGTTGTCATGGCACGCACATGATTGATTATGTGCTCGGTGCCCCTTTGCTGCTCTGAACTGTGGGTGTGAGGAAGTCCGCTGGCGTGCCGCACATAACAATGGCAGAGCTACAGCAGTCGCATGGTATGTTTGTGTGTGTGTGTGTGTGTGTGTGCTCCTCTGCATTGCTCAGTTCACACAGCAGTGGTGCACTACTTAATGCAGACCAACCTTGGTATTAAACAGTACCTTAGAAGCTTATAGCATTCTTATCAATAATCCAGCATCCTTCTTTCTGTGAGATCCTCAAACTATCCAGTCTCCCCACCATGCTGTGAAAAAAGAAAAGGAAGAAAGGAAAGGAAGAAAGGAAAGAAAGAAAGAAATAAAAGCAAAGAAAAGAGAAAAAGATGAAACAATTGTACCACAGGAGAGGAAGACATTTTTCAGAACTCAAGGAAGTGGTAGGGTCAGAAGGTTAAGGATTTCTCTTGTCTAGCATTAAACTTCTGTTTTAGGAACATGAACTCACACCTCAGAGGTCACACTTTATAAGTTGCCTTGCTGGTTGGCTCATGTCTTCTGCTTAGACACACCTTGCGTTTTTGTTTGTCAAAGTATGGGAAAGATTAACTCTGTGTGTGTGTGCCTCTGTCTATGTCTGTGTACAGTACAGGCCAACAATTTGGACACACCTTCTCATTTCAATGCGTTTTCTTTATTTTCATGACTATTTACATCGTAGATTCTCACTGAAGGCATCAAAACTATGAATGAATGCAAAGTTATTTGGCCCACAGATGAATATTTGTGAAGTTACGGCTTGCTGAATATGGTATTAAATAAAAAATTAAAAAAACAACTTTGAAGAAACTAGAATATAAGACATGTTTTCAGTTATTTCACACTTTTTTGTTAAGTACATAATTCCACATGTGTTCATTAATAGTTTTGATGAATCTACAATGTAAATAGTCATGAAAATAAAGGAAACGCATTGAATGAGAAGTTGTGTCCAAACTTTTGGCCTGTACTGTATGTGTCCCAGTGTGTTTTTGTGTGTGTGTTTTGTGTGTCTGGCAAGAGTGCCTGACTCAGGATCAAACTTGTGGGTTGCAGGAATCCACCTTTGCCTGCCCAGGCCATGCAGACAAGTCCACGGGCAGAATGACATTTGAGGCTTTTGCACAGCAAACGGCCCTGACCTCGCCCTTTTTCACTTTCAGGCAAGACTGGTGCAGCCCCTCTAGGCTTGGAAATGTCACACAGGTGTATTCTAGTGCCTATGGCTACACTTCTCTAAACCTACTTTTTTTTTTTGGGGGGGTTATGTTGCTTCACAGATGGGTATTACAGTGAGCCCTTCTCTGAACAGGACTAACTTTGACTAACTTTGGATTTATTTTATCCTACTCTCCAACTTGAATGAATTGATTCTTATGCTAAAAATATATAATGACTAATATGAAATGAAAAATCAAAGTACATTTTTAATATTTTGGCATTTTAAATAGATGATTGATACATAATTTTCAAAAAAGAACTCAGAAGGAACTTTCATAAAAATAAAGTATTGATAATACACCAATATTTAATAAAGACATTTGGGACACGCTATGAAATAGTGTAGAGGCCAGTCCCCTGATATAGTATCAGTGCTGTGTTCGTTGTGTGTAAAGCGTAATGATGAATCCCTTACATAAACAATCAAAGATCCTTTAGAGCCCTTTCTCAACCGTCTCTGATGCAACTAACAGGGGCATTATAACAGGGGCATAATAAGTCCCAACAGGGTAACCATTTGTGTTGGGATCTTGCTTCATCCCAAAGGGACATATTTTGCAATAATGACCAGCATACAATATATTATGCCGCTTATTATACGGCTACATGCTAAAATAAGAAAAGACACTTACTCAATATGTGACCCTCCATGTTGCTGTTGTGAGATATATGGGGATGTCAAATGTGTGCTAAAATGGGTCAATTTTACATTTTGGCATACATTCTCAGTATGATGTCTACTCATTCATATTGTGAATGAATTTTGCATAAATTCATACCTCATACCTTTTAAACATGCTTTTGTTGAGACTGCATTCATACCGGTGTCATGCTAGCGTCACCTTTCAGTTAACCCTTAAAGGAGTACCGTCACACCGGTGTGACGGGAATGTTGGGAAATTAACGTTCTAAAGAATATCTGGGTTCATTGAATTCAATGAGAGCCTTATACTGTAGATAGCCCGTCTCAATAGTGCGTTGGTCATTATACTTGATAAAGGCAACATTTGAAAGGTTGTTTTATTGTTTTAATGTCTATAACTTAATTTGGAAAAATTGACCCCTGCACATATGTTATTTTAAATTATTTTGTTACTGTTTTCAAACATACAGTATGGGAGGTCCAATCAATCATATTAGTGTTGCTAATGCCAAACTTGTACATTCACTGTTAGTATCACTTGCTTTGCTTCCATTGCCTATAGATTAATTAGGCCTATCGACCTATACCATATTGTGTCACTATCTTAATGTGATCATTTGATATTCAGTCTACGCTGGTGGAAGATCCCGCCAAAGATCTGTAAATAGGCTTATCAGTTTAGATGCTCTCACCATGTCCTTGTGAGTCACCTTTACATGTACTCTTCTGCACATTATGTCAGGTCACATAATGTTCATACCAGGGGTATTACTTGAGCTAATGTAGTCCATTCCACACTGCATACATATTGACATTCAGGTGATGCAGATTCATTGTGAAGTTGGAATCAGGTCAAACTCATGTCTATTTATTTAGTGCCCATTAAAGGAGCTGTGTGGAACTCTGTTGCAGCCACACAGCAGTCTTCCACTGACTTCCATTACATGTAATACAGTGGCCACACATGGTACAACTTAGCATTATAAGACAGCCTTCCCAGCACTAGGTGGTTTGCATGCTATCTACAGAGGATTTAGGTTTAGATCATGAATAAAAGGAATACGAGTTTAAATGTAGATTAAAAGAAGTAATGTGATAGGGGGAGACGAGGCACCCTCCAAACGACCCAGAAAGTGTTGTAGAGCCATCAGAACGACTCTCAACCTGCATAATTAAGGTCATTTTTGCTAAAATTGTTGCATAGTGCTTCTTTAATGACCATAGTTTGTAAATATTGAGTATTTAGTCAAAATCTTAGAATTCCTTGAGTGCAGTAATTTCCTCTACCCCAGAGGTGAGGCGTTTAATTAAAGAACAGAAAAAAAACTGCCCTGATGTGGTGCTGTTTGTTCTGCCTCTGGCTAGTGTCCTGTCTCTGTAGGTTTTTGAACATTCTAAGTTCCGCAACAATTGAAGGTTCTAAAATTCTATGTAGAATTCAATGAACCCAGATATTCTTTAGAACGTTCATTTCTCAACATTCCCGTCACACCGGTGTGACGGTACTCCTTTAAGGGTTAAACAGAACGGAAGCTTAGATATTCCATAGTTGTAGTTCCATTACAGTACACACTTCAGTGCTTCAAGTGCACTCGACACATTCACAATGTGCCTGTGGAAGTCCAGTCGGGCTGATGTGACAATCCAGTCAGAGCCGGGTGATAGCTGATGAGACCTAGGTGAGGCTGATGCATGTTTGGCAACTCCACCCCCCTCTACCACACACAATGTCAGAGAGACAGAATATAATTATGGAGAGCACAGTCTGATGCACTGATTGTTCTAATGACAAATGAATCTAAATGATAGTCAAAATAGTTAGGGAAAAAGATAAGTATGCTTTCAAAAATCAGAAAAGTATATTTGCATTTTTTAAACCCTGATTATAAATAGATGAATTAATTGTCTTCTCTCAGTAAAACTGTCATATAAAAGCAGCCATGCAATCAGTCTAATATGGTATTATCAGTTTTTCATCTGAACTGCATTGGAAGTTTTAGTGAGTAGAATAAGGTGACCTTCCTGCATCAGTTCGCAGAATGAAAAATTACACATTTGTATTATGATGAATCTGTCCAAATTAATTTGTGAACTTTGTTTACGCACTGACAGTTGCACTAAAGCAGCTTGTGGCAGTGTCCAAATGTTAAATTACCTGTCCACTAAATGCATTCTGTATTTACTTGGTCACAAGAGCGGCTGAACATTCTCACACTCTCCACTTAATTCAGTTTCTCAGATTGAGCATTCAGTAGATAGATTATGCGGGCTAAATGAGAACAGGTACGTAGGTGATATGACACCCACCCTTCCCCAGCATCCTGAGTGTCTCCCTGCCCACAGTCTCCCATTGTCATTTGACATAAGGCATTTCTTCATTTTACTGTAGAGGACATTGGCTCCAAAAGCATCATTAAAAGTAACCCCTGACAATGAGCATCATCAATCAAACCATACTGACAGACAAATCCACACAGCTGGACCCCCTTGCAAAGCCATTGCAGAGCAGAGAGTTCGCTGACATTTTAATTACTTTGTCATACATTGCAGGGCCACTAAGCCTGGTTTTGAGAGTGTAATCTCTAGCAGTAAATGAAAACAAATATTCTCTGAACCTCACCCCCAACGCGCACACACACACACACTTCATTCTGAGTGCAGGGACGCGTGGTGTTGATTAATGTAATATCTCTGGAGCTGTTGTCCGACACCTGCGAGGATTACACATTGAGGCCCTCTAGGCAGCGCTTGCATTTCTGAGCATTATGGACTTTCATAATGTTTAATGTCCCCAGGTGGGATTGCCCCCCACCCTCACACACACACACACACATACACACCTTACTCATAATAAACTGCATACAAATGGGCCTCTCCAGCTGCACCAAGCAAACAGGGTAAATGCTCCCCCATCGCCCCTCATATAAGGTGTGATTTATTTGAAACCCAAAGCCTGGCTTCAAAACATGTTTTCAATAAGCTCTCTGTTTTTTTTTTCTTGTTCTGTTTTAGTCCAATATCATAATGTAATATTGATACAAATATTGATGTTTTAGCGTTGGATTACCATCAAAGTCCACTTTGTGTCTAATGTTTGCCCTGAGAGGATGGATGATAGTGGACATCATAACGAGGCGTCCTGAGGCAATGGATTTCAGGGGTGGCCTTGTCCACACCCCAGCCCTCCCCCCCACACACACACATACACAAACATACACACCAACAACCCCCCCCCAACACACACACACACACACACACACACACACACATACCCCACCATTCCCCTTTGTCCATCAGTCCATACTCTCTTTGAATATTTAGATTACCTGTGTTTCGATGGCACCTCTCCTAAGTGGATTAACATTTCACGTCGGGTCCCAGGAGCTGCATGCGTAATAACTCTTGGGTGGAAATCAAAGGCCTAGTGGGTCCTGGGGGATGGAACACAAGGCTGGCCATTATCTCTCCCACCGCTGTCTTGTTTACCCAGCCTCTGGCGCAGGCCATTCATCTGGGGGATTGAAATGGAATCCAAACTAGCTCAACTAATCATAAAATCACCTCATATGCAGCTTACATCGATTATTCCTCCTCCAGGTAAAAGCTACCTTCTCTGTCAGGTAAAAGCTACCTTCTCTGTGGTGCAGTGACAAAAAAAACACCCCTTGGCAATGCAACACAGAGAGCAGTAAGTAGAGCGCAGGCACTCTCTCTCTCTCTCTCTTTCTCTCTCTCTCTCTCTCTCAAACTCAAACACACACACACACACACACCTTTGCTATTAAGGCTGTTAAATCATTATAAGAGTTAAGCTGTTTATATATACATCAATTTGGAGGCTTGCCAAGCCATTCTGGCCCCTGCATATTTATTAATTAAAAGTCCATCAAGGTAGGCCGCGCTGACCTTTGCAGAGATGCCGGTGACATCTGTGAAGGGTGCCTTTATTTCCCCGACGCAGAGCCCACCCCACCCTGCCATCTCGTGCACGCCTCGCCTGACTGCGTCTCAAACCAGGTGTCAAGAGTGCGGATGGGAGTGTAATGCATCCTCATCAGCCGTCCACCAGACGCCATCCCTCAGCCTCCGCACGGCGGCGGCAGCTGTGTCGGGCCCCCTCACACCAACACCACCCCCACTGCACCTCATCCCACCCCCCAATCCCTGGGCTTTTGATGGATCTCTTTATGTTAATCCGCACTTAATCATGGAATAGGAAAAGGGGTAAGCATACTTGAAGCGAACTTTAATTACAGGCCTGGTGTTGTTTGGCTGAAAAGAAAAAGAAATTGAAAAAAGGAAAATTGAAAGAGCAGGGTTTTGTGTGTGTGTGTGTTTGCGTCTTTTTTGTTTGTTTGTTGAGAAATGTGACTTGTCCTGAAACTTGCAGTGTTTGTTGGGTTGGGGGGTGGGGGGGTGGGGGTGGGGGGTCAGTATTGTGATTCAGCCCTTTCTTTACCTTCCCTACATTTTAGGTAAAAAGCACTAACCACAGGTAATAACCATGATTTGATTTGAATTGCACATCACTGGTTTGAAAAGCGGCTCCTGGATGCCTCGTGCGTAGCTCTCCCTAGCTCCACTCCAGGCACCAGGCAAAGCCGAGAGGCGAGGCGGGCACACTGATGTGGAATTGAGGATGTCATCAATTAATCACGAAGAGACAAAAGAGAGTGTGTGCCGTTTGAGAGAGAGAGCAAGTCTATTCTGTGATGAGTGGCTGCTACTGTAGAAGATAGGCACAGCTCGGCCCCCTTTCATCTCGCTCAAAAAACTAAAAACGGCGAAAAAGAAAAAGGTAAAACAGTCTAACTCAGCCCACATAAAGATGTGTGCAGGGGCGCAGGAGGCACGGGGGACGTGGGGGATATGTCCCCCGCAGTGCTGAAGAGACTGCACGGGGGACGTGGGGGATGTGTCTCCCGCAGTGCTGAAGAGACTGCCGCCGTCCCCCTCACTTTTGATAAGGGAAAAAAGTATAATAAATAATAACCTATAGGATTTGCGCTAACTATGTAAAACTCCCCATTAACAGCATCACATCACTAACCACAGTCATCTACAGTGTAAGACTGCACAATCTCATATTCACTCTGTTGGATATCTGAAGCCAGTTTGTCCTAACAACCATTATAAAATAATTCAGGCTACTTGCTTAGCGTAAATCCTCAAATTATGGCTGGGGTCTTTTGCAAAGCACAGCATCTTTATTTGAGGCAAGCTGGTAGGCTATTCGAGGCAGGCTTTTTTAATTTCTAACCTGCATTTAGACATGCGTTTAAATGCAAAAAGAAACCTTTTTGCATAGCCAAGTAGCCTAAATTGAGTTATTGTTTAATTATGCATGATTTAGTACTATTTATTAAATTCGTAGGCTGGAATGCCTTGAGTCGCGCAACAATTGTGTTTAAATGTAGTAGCCTAGGCTTCAGCCTGGCAATTACCTCGAAAGGGGCGGAAAGAGAGTGAGCTTGAGAACGTGAGTTGGAGACCCATGGTAGAAAAACGACTTTTCTTTGCCAACCGTAGGCTATTAATCCAACCAACAATATAATAAAATATTAAGAAGAGGTGTTATTTCATTGACTTAAATCAAAACAATGTCTTCTAGTGCTGGTAGACTGATGGCAATTGTTACCCCGTCTTGTGGGAACCTGCCTTTATTTGTCCGGCTATAAATAGAATCAATCCTGGGCATAATTTGAGGATTTATGTATAAGTATAAGTATATATACTCTTTTGATCCCGTGAGGGAAATTTGGTCTCTGCATTTAACCCAATCCGTGAATTAGTGAAACACAGCACACAGTGAAGTGAAGCACACACTAATCCCGGCGCAGTTAGCTGCCTGCAACCACAGCGGCGCTCGGGGAGCAGTGAGGGGTTAGGTGCCATGCTCATGGGCACCTCAGCCGTGGCCCCTAGCCTAGTCTGCCCCTAGCCTAGTCTCCTGCTCAACATGACATTAGCTGTTATGTTTATTGATAACAAACTCAACTAGCCTACTGATCAACTCGTTTTCACTACTAGCCTAACTATAAAATACAAGTCTATACCCAACGTTTTTGTTCTAAGACATTTATTTCAAACACAATTTCAAGACACAAATTGGATACATCAGTTACCTTGGTGCATACATCCCAGAGAGCAGGCTACCTCACCCCAGTAGCGTTCTTACGCATTCAGTGGTAAACAAGCTGAGAATTTAGCAGTGTCACGTCTGCCTGTCACAGATGTGGGGAGCTCTTTGAAGCTTGGGATAATGTGGTACAGTTACTACAGTAACAGTATTTTTTTTTTATTTTATAAATGCTTTGTTTAAATGCTGTTGGAACAAATAGTAGTTGATTATAAAGTCAACTTTCTGTTGCAATTTTCTGTGTGTTCTGGTCTGGTAACCTGTTAAGCCAATATGTTCTAACGTTGCATATTAACTGCAAACACATAGTGGAGAGTTGATTTGGTTTATACCAGACAATTTAAGTATAGGCCTAACTAGGCTATTTGATCATGTAGTCTGGATGTTTGGATCATAGGCATGATGATTCATTCATGGCTTCATAAAATATCAACATCCCATGTTGATTTTAGAGTATTCTACCATTGGCCCAAATAGTGTGAAATAAATCTAAAATAAATAAATAAAAGTAGAATTGCACATAGCAAGAAGCTGGTCTGAGGGCAGATCTGGCGTTGTGCTCATCTCACAGTTTTGACCATTTTTATCAAAAAATATTTTGAAAACAATCAATGGTATTATCTTAATATTCTGGCAAGTTTATGGTCAAAAGTGGGCCAGAGGTGGCGATCCGATATCTGGAAATCTGATCTCACTATGGGTTTGTGTTCACAATTTGGTCCCCCTCACTTTCAAAATATCTCCTGCGCCCCTGATGTGGGGTATCAAAGACAACGTTGAATACAGTGATGAGCTCCAGGCCCTAAATTAGATGGCAATTTCCCCATGACGATTAGCTTCCGAACCAGTTTTTGCTTTGAGTTCTTTTTTTATGTTACAGAGCCAAGCAAACAAATTGTCATTAGAGGGTTAAGCTGCTTCTCCTTGGGAATGAGTTGTGCCAGTATATGTACAGAGTACTGTACAGTATGGAATATTCTCATATATCAGAAACATCTCATACAACCCACTGTCAACACTGCACCACCACACACTAGTTACAGCAACTCACTTGATTTACTTCACTTTGCTTTTCCCCGGAAAACTAGCAGCATGGATCAACATAAAAAATCCTCCTGAACCTGGCACCAAGCATGAGCTTCTGCGTATCTCTAACATTTTCCTCACACATTTTACCTCCAGGGTTTTTTTTTTTTGTTATAGTCCTGACCTCTGGCTAAATCACTGTTTGTAAGCTTGGAGCAAGTAGTGCTAGTGGGAACAAACAAATAGTTTTCCGTTTGAGGTAAAGGGTGAAGCCAGCCGCCGATTCCTCGCCACTGTCAAATTGAGAGATCTGGTGCATTTTGAATCTGCCCAGTCCCCATGAAATGCCTGCGCAGTCAGGGATGCCCTCTTAAACCCAATACCCAATCACACGGCAGGGGAGAGAGGCTGGGAGAGAGGTGATGTTTGTGGCATGCATGAACTGCTCTCTGTTCCTACTGAATGCAGGATTGGTTCATTTCTCTCTCTCTCTCTCTCTGTCTATCTCTCTTTTTCTGTTTTAACAGAAATCAATCTCGGGGGCTGGGTTAATCACCAATAATGTTTCAGCAGTGACTTATTCTCTTCTCCTCTCATTCTCCCCCTCATCCTTCCCCAACAGAGCCATAACCCTGGAGAATCAGCTCGTGGTCCTAGCCACAGCCGCAGCCGATACGGGGAGTTACTACGTCCAGGCCGTTAATGAGAAAAACGGCGAAAACAAGACGAGCCCATCCATTTACCTGACAGTAGCAGGTAAGGCTACAGGCAGGAGCTGGCTGCACTGCTCTCATTACCCATGCAGATGCCATTACTTCATTCCCGTAGGCACGCTAGACACAGACAGTGGTGTTCTCACCTGACAGACATTGTGAGCATATCCACATACAGGCCAGCCCTACTAGAGCCCTGTGTTAGCTCTAGTGCCAATATCTTCCACCTACATTACTCATCACTACATCCATAGCAAGCAGAGGCATAGCAAGGCTCTATATTTTTGTGTACAAAAGCCACAGAAGCTGGAAGGGACAGGGACTGTCTGTGAGGTTTGGAAAGACAAAGGCCTGCTGTTTCACTTGGATCTGACCAGTTCTTCTCCCTTTTCCCCAGTTTGGATGTTGTGTGTGAGTGGGTCCCCAGAAAATGTGTTCTGGATAGATTGCATTAGATGATGGTGTACTGACTTGCATCCTCATCTCTCTTGTATTATACTGACTGCTCTTGACTGTTGGCACACCTTGGGCAAAGTGAGTGCCAGGATGTCTCTTTCTAGCCAGAACAGCCTGTACAGACAAGTCTCCATGATTGCACAAAGCATGAACAAAGGCCAGTCACAGTAATTAATACCAAGAAGGCCTGTCGATAATCGGGGAATGCTTTTATAGTGACGTGGCTGTGCTGTGGAGCGTAATTCAGTGAACATAAAGAACCTTGAAGATCAAACTTCCAGAAGATAAATGCAGAGTTTCTTGAGAAAGTGTGCCTCAGTCGGTTGTGTGCATGGATTGTTTAAATGGGAATGAGTTTGTAATATCCAAATGAATGGGTCTTATTTAGTTGTAGCAAAATGAAAGGCTTTTAAGAGGAGTCTGGGTATTGATTTCCTTTTCCCTTTTGAGACCACATGATTTCACACTATCACATCAAATGATGAGTATTGAGTTGTTGAACAGAATACAGATACAGGGCTATCGTGTTCATCTTAATGAGTTTGGTTGTGTGTGTGTGTGTGTGTGTGTGTGTGTGTGTGTGTGTGTGTGTGTGTGTGTGTGTGTGTGTGTGTGTGTGTGTGCGTGCGTATGTGTGCATGCATCCTTTCATGTGTTTAAAAAACATATATTATTATAAAGTGTGTGTCTCTGTGTGTGTGTGTGTGTGTGTGTGTGTGTGTGTGTGTGTTTGTTTGTGTGCGTGCATCCTTTCATATGTGAAAAAAACATGCATACATTACTATACGTGTTTGTGTAGGTGTGTGCGTGGATGTTGGTGTGCACTTGTATCCTTTCATGTGTGTAAGTGCGCACATACAGTACAAGTCCTGTAAATATCTGTGTTTGTGCACATGCATCCCCTAATGTGTTTAAGTACAAACATACAGTGCGTTCCTGTGTTGTGTGTGTCTGTGTTTGTGCAGGCACATGTTTATTAATAATAATAATAATAATAATAATAATACATTTTAGGACACCCAAGGTCGCTTTACAGATAAAACAAATAGAAGGGGAAAAAAAATAAATATATATATATATATCAAAAAAGGAGAAAAATATATATAGTCCATTTAGCCATATCACAGTCCATAGGCTAGTCTGAAGAGATACGTTTTCAGTTCCTTTTTAAACTGGGCAGTGGATTCACACTGCCTGATGTTGTTTGGAAGTGAGTTCCATAGCTTTGGGGCTGTGTGGGAGAACGCTCTCTCTCCCATGGTGCTGAGGTTCATCTTGGGCACCTTGAGCAGACCAGCTGATGAGGATCGCAGTGAGCGGGAAGAGGTGTAGCTCTCCAAGAGGTCGGTTATATAATTGGGAGCAAGGTTATGCAGGGCCTTATATGTCAACAGTAAGATCTTAAACTGGACTCTCTGGGTAACTGGTAACCAGTGTAGCTGCAACAGTACAGGTGTTATGTGGCCTTTGGACTTTGTGCCTGTTACTATCCTGGCTGCAGAGTTCTGGATTATTTGTAGGTGGTGGAGTGATTTCTGTGGAATGCCAGAGAAGATGGAATTGCAGTAATCAATGCGGGATGTAACATAGGCGTTTACAAGTACTTCTGCACTCTGCTGACTGAGGGAGGGGCGCAGTCGTGCAATGTTGCGCAGATGGAAAAAGGCGCTGCGAGACACACTGTTAATATGGGCAGTGAATGAAAGTGTGCTGTCTAGTATAACACCAAGACTCTTCACCTTGGTGGAGCAGGCAATGTTGGAGCCATCTATAGATAGGGAGAGTCTGTTTTCCATCTTTGCCAGCGTTGTTTTTGAGCCAACAACAAGTAATTCAGTCTTGTTACTGTTCAGTTTCAGGTAGCTGTTAGTCATCCACAGATTTATATCATGCAGACAGGCAGTCATCGCAGCAGGAGGAAGGGAGGCAGTCGGTTTGGTGGACATATAAAGCTGGGTGTCATCAGCATAACAGTGAAACTGAACACCATGTTGCCTCAGGATATTTCCCAGTGGGAGGAGGTAGATGATGAAGAGCAGGGGCCCCAGAACAGACCCCTGTGGCACTCCCTTTGTGACAGCAGCACTCTCCGACTTGTGGTCCAAAATCTGGACAAGCTGTGTCCTGCCAGAGAGATAGGAGGTGAACCATTGATGAACACTGCCCTGCACTCCAATGCTGGTAAGACGCTCCAGAAGCAGCTGATGGGATATGGTGTCAAAAGCTGCACTCAGGTCAAGGAGGATTAGGATGGAAATGAGTCCAGCATCAGCTGTGCAGAGGAGGTCATTTGTTACCTTCACCAAGGCAGTCTCTCTGCTGTGCTTTGGTCGAAATCCAGACTAAAATGGCTCAAACAGATCATTGTCCTTCAAATGATCCTGGAGTTGAGATGCCACCACCCTCTCCATAATTTTTTAAATGAATGGTAAATTGGAGATGGGTCGGTAGTTGTTGAGGTCATCATGGTTCAGCCCAGGTTTTTTCAGGGTTGGTTTGACAATAGCAGTCTTCAATGAAGGAGGGATTTGACCAGTGATGAGCGAGGTGTTAATTATTGATGTTATCATTGAGATGATGGATGGTAGGCACATCTTGACCAGGCTTGTCGGAACAGGGTCCAACTGACAGGTGGAGGAGTTGCACTTGGTGATGAGACCAGAGATGTAACTTTCAGCAGGGAGACTGAATTCACTGAGTGCATTTATAGTAGGTGAGCCCAGGGCTGTAGTCAAGACCACCTTTGTCGAGTCCAAGACAAGGTTCGAGTTCGAGTCAAGACCGAGTCCAGGATAGGAAAAAAAGTCTTATGCATGACAGCATCAAGACAAATCATTTTGGGTTATTATTATTATTATCTAAAAGCAAAAACAGTGTGAACACACCCAGGATTTGTAAGTGTAGCCATTCCCCTCCTCCAATATTATTATAGGGCTGTCAAACGATTAAAAAAATATATTTTGAAATGAATTAATCTCGATTAACCGCAATTAAAAAGTTCCTAAAGACTAAAGCTTCTTAAATGGCATATTAAATACAACATAAATCACAAAATTAATGAGTATTAATGATTAATGAGAATTAATTACCACAAAGGTAAAAGTAAAACACTTTTATATTATTTAAATGATAATTGACACAGTAATTGTGTTTTTTAAAGTATTCATTTCTTAAAGAAGCCCTGTGCAAGTCTGAGCCCTGTGCAAGTCTGGTTATTCCTTCGCTGTTTCTGGGTTTTCGCCTGATTTGGGCTCGCATTTTTCACGACATAGCTCCCCCTGCAGCTTTGGTAGCAAGTGACTGCTACGCTAAACCCCTACTAGCTAGCGAGCTAGCCATCAAGAAACCAAGCTAAACACATACAGGGCTCACAATAAAACGGTCGAGCAAACACATTGTTCAAGAGACTATCAAACCACATTACAAAAACAAAGTTAACCCAAGGGTAGGCTACTTACAATTTCAACAGCAACAAAGCCAAGTCGGAGTCCGTTTTGCAGTCTTCTTAGAAACTACAATCTGACTACATTTTCGAGGCCTTCCGCCGAGTCACATCCGGATTTCTTCGGTCCGGGACCAGAAAGTTGCATATTTGTTTTTTTTCCACGGAGAAGCACTAGGGGGAGACGAAGCACACACCAAACGACCCAAAAAGTGTTGTAGAACCATCAGAACGACTCTCAACCTGCATAATTATTTTTGCTAAAATTGTTGCATAGGGCTTGTTTAAGAAATACTACACATTTGATGCTGTTTAACTAATTTGTAAATGGTGCACTGTCACTTTAAGCCCATTGTGGCCACGTTCTCATAATGATCTTTTTTTTACCAGCTCGATTGAAATATAGCCTATAGCTAGTCCACAAGCTCTAATATTGTTTGTACCACATGTATTGCACAATATTAACAATGATAAGCATGATATTAAGTTGGTATAAACAGCTTTCAACAAATTATTGAAGACTTCAAGACTCACCAGTTCCATTAAACAAGGCAAAGACAACTCTTCATATTTTTGTCCATTTTTCAAATCACAGTGAGTGCAGCCTACATGTCAAAGTGCCCTGGCTCTCACAGTTTATAACTGGTCAGTAGGGGAAATCGGATAAATCCGCAATCTCCTCTAACCTCGTCTTTGTTGCCTTCCTTTTATAAGTTTCTTATATTAAAAAGGATATATCAACTATCATCAACAACGACAAGCCAGCTGGAGCCTGCCAATCGTTTTCTCTCCCTCTCGTGTGCGCTCAGACGCGCTCTCAATTAAATGGAGTAGCATACGTTCAACTTGGATCTTAATGGAGAGGACCCGAAAAGTATCATCTTTATGTAACTATTGCTGTTGGTGCATTTTGACATTGTAAACGTTATCTAACAAGAGTGAAAAACAGTTTGCAGTAAAGCTACTATTTATTGGCTAAATGTTGGTTCCTCTTCATCTAACTCCACAGACAGTAAAATAAACTCTCAGGCTTGCGGTTTTAGGTTTTGTGGCTTCCGTTACGTGACATCAGCCCCCCACAAAGGTAAACACTATTGTGTTAATATTTATATATACATAACGCATTATGTATTTAAAAATGAATCGCGGCGATTAACACGTTAATTTTGATGGCCCTAAAGACACCTGGACTCGGTCAAGACCAAAAGCCATATTTGGCAAGACCAGTGGCCGAGACCGAGACAAGACCAAGTCCAAATACTAGCGAGTCCGAGACAAGTCCGAGACCATAGAAAAACGGTCTCGAGTCCGGACTTGAGTCCAAGACCGGACTCGAGTACTACAGCCCTGGGTGAGCCCAACTCAATCAAGGAGCATGGTTGTTTCAGCTTAGTAATTGAACACTCCAATTGTTGATGGATTGCCTCAATTTTTGTGTGAAAAAAGTTCAAGAAGGCTGAGCAGCGTTCAACAGATGCATTCTGATAGATGGTACTATCAGGTGGCTTGAGGAGGCCATTCACAGTGGAAAAGAGAGCCCTGGTGTTTCCTTCTCCCCCATTGATGATCCTTGCATAGTAAGAGCTCTTTGCAGCAGAGAGTGCTTTTTTGTACTGAAGAATGTGCTCCGAGTACATCCCTTGGTGGACAGCAAGACCAGTTTTTTTTGATAGTCGCTCTAGGCGCTGACCCATTGACTTCATTTGGCGTAGTTCAGGAGTGAACCAAGGTGCAGAGTGCACAAACGAAACGGTCCGTGTCTTTAAGGGGGCAAGACTGTTGAGTGCTGCAGACATGCAGTTGTTGTAATTGCCAACCAGATCCACTACTGAAGCATTAGGAGAAGGGCAAGGATAAGAGGTAACTAGTGAAGTAAGTTCCTCTGGCACTACCTTTTTTATGTTACGATATGACATGACACGACACGCTGAACTTTGGATTTCCTGATGGACAGATAGGTGTCAAATAGCACAACTTTGTGGTCTGATATGGGTAATTCAGCAGTACTGAAATTGGTAGGTGTTATACCAGAACAACATTTTTTATTGTTTATGTGCACAGTGCCCACCTGCATCTGTGTCCATACACAAGTTCAAGTATACTTGTTCAAGTATTCTCAGTATACTGCAGAATGTCTCTTTCACAGCAGCAATAGGCCTGAGCAGATTAATTTCCCTGCCCAGCGGAAAATTCCAATGGCATTAGAGGGGTAATTGTGCTGAACTGCGTGTTTCTTCATCATGGCACCCCCTTCAGCATTAATACTTCCCCATAACCACATGCAATCTAGAAAATACAACATCAATTACCCACGGCCTCCCTCACCACACAAACAGCACAACGCTCATTTGGGGCGGCCGTGGCTTAGGTGGCTTAGGTGCCTGGCTTGAGCAAGGCACCTAACCCCTCACTGCTCCCCGAGCGCCGCCGTTGAAGCAGGCAGCTCACTGCGCCGGGATTAGTGTGTGGTTCACCTCACTGGGTGTTCACTGTGTGCTGTTTGTGTTTCACTAATTCACCGATTGGGTTAAATGCAGAGACCAAATTTCCCTCACGGGATCAAAAAAGTGTATATACTATACTATACTATACTAGTCATGCAGTGGAGGACAGCAGGATGCACCATGTACTGTCATATACCAGGGTTGTGCACATTCCGAATTGCAATTCTGCTTCCTGTTTGCTACCTCAATTAAAATGCAAGTGAAATTCAAGAACTGAATTGGAATTTAAGAGACAGTTTCAATTCAATTCTGGAATCACAAGCCTGTCATATACAGAACTGACCTGGGAACATCCTGTACAGCTGTATTGAATGTCAAGATTTGCAGTTAGCTATCAGGCTCCTTTGAGTAAGAGCTTTACCATCATGGAGTTAGGTCCTGTCACTGATCTCATCCTCCATATTTACTCAGCTCTCTCCTGCTCTCAGGACACGTTACTGACCGTCTATTTCTTTGGGCTTTTTCCTGTCTTCTGCAAACTTTTTTTCCAGGCGATCTAGCTGGCCAATCACCGTTGAGTTATTGTTAGCGGGCCGAGGCGGTTTGTCAGATGTGACAGGGCATCTTATTTGGAGCCGTGTCCCCCGGGCTCCGAGCACTTCCAGTTCCATTATCACTCACCACACCCGCCACAAAGGTCATCCCAGTTAAGAAAGGTTGCCAAGGTGGCCCTTGATTAAGACTGATAACTCTGCAGAAAATGAAAGGGGGGGCGGTGGGTTATGGAAGGTGCTGCTGCTGCTGTTGCTGCTGTTGCTGCTGCTGCTGCTGCTGGAGGCACATAATGAGCAGAGACAAGAGAGAAGATGGCTGGCCTAACTCAAACTTTTTTTTTATCGTGGCTCCGAGGCAGGGGCTGTCAAAAAGAGACGTCTTCTGCTGTTTGTGATGTATTGGTCTGTGTTTCTCTTTGAAATGTGAGGATATAGGCTCTTGATTAGGGCCATTTGTTTAAATGGGAGTGCGCCGTGGTATTCTCTGGCAAGGCGCAGTGTTTGCAGCAGTTGGAGGGGGCTCCTGATTTATTTGAAGGGAAATAGGCTTCGACTAACCAGCTCAGTCATTATTTGCCGTTACTAATGATATCATTTAGGAGCAAGCGTGTTTGGGGGTTCTGTTTCATTCGGCTGGGCTGAAATCATCCTCTTGCATTTTAAAATACTGCAGGCACTTTGAGGGATGTATATGCTCTTTTCTCGTTCTCCCCAAGGCAACAGAGGATGCTCACATTTTCTTACGTTTGTTTTTCTTTTCTCCTCCCTCGTTTTTTTTCTCTGCTGACATTTGTCGTTCCATAATGCTAGTAGGATGGAGATGGAGTGGCTTCCGGCACATTTTGGAGGCGAGCTAAGGAAATACTACTTCAATGAAAGCCACACACATTAGTGAGAAATTGATTTACCATACACCTGGGTGACATGGTGACTTGAAATATAACACTTTAATCCATACCTAATGAATTCAGGCAAACTATTGTAGTACATTAATTTAAAAATTATTACCCCCATGAAAAATGCAGTCTAGAGAAATTGTAGAAAGCAGTGACCCTCCCTTTGTGGTTCTCTTGTCTGGTTCTCTAACGTTTTTCTTTCCACTGTCTGATAGAGAGACGTAAGGGGAGATAAGATCTGTTTTCTTGTCACAGCTGATTTTTGTGAACTCATCATATGCGTCCCACTCAACATGCAGCACCGTTCTCTAGTTCTGGTTTTGTTTCGACTTTGCTAATCAGACCTTATCAGAATGGGTCGGTGGGCTTTTGGTTTGTCGGAAGATTGTATATCACAAATATAGATGGAAAAAAGTATGAAGTGTAGAAGCATGGTGATATGCCGCCTATGAAAAATTAATGTGGTGCTTTCATTGCCTGCTGGAACCTGGAATCTCTGAAGATTTATTTTTTGCGCTTATTGTATACCTCCTTACATAATGTTTAAAAAGCTGTATAACATGGTATGGATTCTAATGCAACAGATCAGCTTTGAAAAATTCGATCTTATCCCTCACCTACTCCCTATTGGAAATGCTCACTGTTTATGTTATTACTGTAGGGGGGTGGGAGTACTGTACATTGCAATACACAGAGGTAAACAGTACACCTTCAGTTCCCATTTGCAAGTCAACAATTTATTCTTACTTATTTTCTGTTGGTACCCTCTGAATTTTAGGATCCACTAAAGAAGTTTCCTTATTTTAGCTCTTCTCTCAGGGAAAATGTTTGAGAACTTTTTATCAAGTAAAAAAATTGTTTTATTAAATGAGTGGGCTAAAGGAATACTGTGTTTGTCTATGTCACTCAATGAAGACTATAAAAACATTGGGAATTGTGTGCATTAAGCTTCTGAATGGTTTGTATACTGCTCTTAGATGCTTTGGGCATATGCCAGAGTATTAGAACACCTGTCTTTGTATAGTGTTTAGGATGTGTTACCTGTGTTAATGATAAACAATTATCCATTCACCTCCAATTTCCAATCAAGTGTGATTGAGCATTCGGCACATCAGGGTAAGAGCTTATTTTGATGATCATGGTGCATCTGGAGTTGAAAAGGGAACATACAGTACAAGGCAAAAGTAAGACAATGTTGCTATATGAGGCCCAACTGGACCGGTTGTCCATTTGTCCAGTAAACCTACTGCTGGTGAGGGACCTGTTGGACAAGAAGGGAAGCTCCTTCTCATCTGTGCCGCTGTCCAGCTGTGTTTGTGGAATGTCAGTGACTCAGTGGAGTGTCAGGTCCTGGGTCACTCGGGGCTCCACTGCAGCCCTGGGTCCAGGAACATGAGGAGCGTTAGCCAGAGAGGAGTGAGAGGGTGACAAGCACACTCTGTGGAATGTTTTGAGGATTGTGTCGTTAGGATTTAATGAACATGGCCATCAATTTTTATTATGCTCTTGCTGCTGGCAGATTACAGTCAAACAAAAGATGGTTTCCGGTGCCCAAAGCAGACCCAGAGGGCTAAAGATGATTAAAGCATGGGCTGTTTGTTTATTTATTTATTCTTCTTGCTGTCTTGTTTCTGACTGTTGTTGTTATCATTGCTGGTAACCCTGCTGGGTCTTCTCCTTGGCCCCTTCCCTCATTTGATTTTCATCAGGGGTGTGAAATTAGCTCGTATGTTATAGTGAGAGTCTCATCCCTGACACTCCCCCACTGCATTTAATTGGCTATATCTTAAACAAATAGGTCTCCTGGGGGATTGTGTTTAGCTTGTAATATCTTAGATCCGATAACTTGTCACCTGTAATTTGGACAGAGATTGATAAGAAGCGGCAGCCGGTGATTTGGCCAGGCTGCACTACCCGTGCCCCTGGAAAATCTTGTTTCTTCTCCTTGCCGCCTAGTCTCTGCCAGGCAGTCACATCCTGTGTCTTTTGAGCGTACCTGACAGATAAATAATAAGCTGTCTGTCAGTTCTCAAGATAGTAGATGTTTATAGGTTTAGCGGTACTCTGAACCTTTTAAGATGATAACACACTCAATTACCGAGGACCAAATCACAAATCTGTTATCACGCCAGCACTGGCCGCCTCTTTCTTGTTCTTAGGCTTATCCAATGACATTGTCATTATAACAGTTTGCATAGGGTAATGGTGAAGATTGACTAAAATATTACCCTCAGTTTGAGGGAAAAGGGGTTCATATGTATACCTAAATATTGTTTTAGCACTCTCTTGTCATGAGCCATATCTTTAAATGTATAGCATGCATTTGTCATTCCTTGTGAATCAACTTTGACACTTGTAGCCCTGGATTTATTGGTATAAATGTGCCACTGTGCTATATATATGCATTTGTGTAACTTACCTATCCAGTTCACTGCTGCCATCAATGTGTTTAATGATTACAGTCTGCTGCTGGCAGAGACTAATGCACACATTTTTGCAAAGACCTGAGACCAAAGGTTACTTGTTTGCATGAAAGTTATGTATGCAATTTGTGTAACAGTACTGGGTGTTGGATGGATATCATCACCAACATCAATTATTGATCAATTGTGAGCATGCCAAGTGTAAAATATGCAACATATTTTCAGACCGCAGATACCTCAGGTGTTTTCATTAATCAGTTGGCTTCTGTGTGGCCACACTTAGACACATATCTCATTTTGTGTTTGGCAAATAGCGACAAATGTTATTTAATGGTTGGGGGTTGTGGTGAATGGAGGAAAAAATGAGCATTTACACAGAATATTGCACATTTGTACAACATGTTTGTACACGGTGTTCATTAGTCTGTAACTAGGTCAGGCAGGAATGGAAATCTAGTAAAGTAAAAGTGGAATTGACACCACCTCAGCACCACAGAGCATGGCATGGAAATCAACTCATTTATCAGACAGAGCCACAACTCAGGAGTATTTCTGCAAGCCCAAAAGGGGCCCTCATGATTGTGATGTAAAAATAAACATCCAGACTTTTCTTTTCTCTGCTTCCACCCCCCCCCCCCCCCAAACACACTCACACTATTTCTTTCCCCCCCCCCCTTTTTAAAGCTGTAGGTGCCACGTGGCGTTGCCTCAAAGCGTCTTTGCTCTACCCACAACAGGGTTGCGCTTCACTGTAGTTTGTTTGGTGGAGTTGGATGGCGATGGGGTAGCGTGTTTGCATATGCAAAGGGCATCACCACACACACACATATGCCAAGAGGGTGGGGTGGCACTAACTGGAGGTGGCTCTCAACAAGGAGGCAGCAGGAGGCTTTGGCAAGACGAGAGCCCCTGCTTTGCTGGGCGGTGCGACTGAAGTCATCCGGATTTCTTCTTGTTCTTCTTCCTAGAGCGGACCGCAACAAGGCGCATCTTTTTACTCCCCTCATAAGTGGGTCTCTCGAGCAGAACTCTTACCTCTTTATCTTCGGTGTTTCGTGTCCCTGCCTCAGCGAATATTACTTTCTCTTTTAGGCGTAACACATATTGAACATACCATGATGCCGTAGGTACTTGCTAAAACCTTACACAGCATTAAAATGTCTCTTTCACACCTTAATCCCTTCACAGTTCATTGAAATGAGATGTTCCTCTAGCACTTACTGTACTTTCGCTAATCAGTAGTCTACAACACCACATGCTGAGTACATTAAAATGCTTTTCAGGAAACACTGGAATGAAAAGAACCCATGAAATATGTACACAATGATGCCATGTTTTTTTTTTTCAAATATACCGTATATGTGTTAATGAAATGGATCTGGAATCTGCACTGAACTAGCAGTGCTCTTTGGAAGTGGTGGCGAGTGAAGACCCAGCGCTGTGTAAAAAGCTGCATTTTTAATGGCCAGCCCACTGGCTCCAACTGTGTGCCCACGAGATATTAGTTTAAATTATAATCCCAGCCCAGGAATGTTGGCCATAGGAACTATTTGATAATGTAGCGCTCGGAGGTATTATACAGTATGCATTAACTTTTTGGGGCTGGGGATCTTAATGCTTTGATAACACCAGGAGATTAAATGTGTGAAATCTATTAATGAGCATGGGGATGTGAAGGCTTACAGTACAGCCTCGGTCAGTCTGATCAAAAATTACATGTGCTTCTGGGATACATCGTGAGAGAAGTCTCAGGTCAATACGAATCAAATCAAGTAGTCTATATTACTAAGAAATCAAAC
Organism: Alosa sapidissima; assembly: GCF_018492685.1. Classification (NCBI taxonomy): domain Eukaryota; kingdom Metazoa; phylum Chordata; class Actinopteri; order Clupeiformes; family Clupeidae; genus Alosa; species Alosa sapidissima. The sequence continues at coordinate 30,196,530 of NC_055959.1, forward strand.
AGATTTAAGGTTTTTTGTGCTTTGTTTCTACAGTATGTGTGTGTGTGTGTGTGTGTGTGTGTGTGTGTGTGTGTGTGTGTGTGTGTTTGTCTTACTACTATGAACATCTGTCAAACATTATTTTGATCCCCCAAGGTGTTGAGGCTGGTTGTAAATAGCGTAGTTGGTTTGCTTTCCTTTACATCTAAGGACTTTTTTCAATGCACTAAAAGGCAAGTACAAAGTACTAAAAGGCCCTTCAGGACTTTGTTTTCTTACTGTATGTTGGTGGAATGTGCAGGAATATTGTCAATCACAACAAAATGTGTGTTCCATGTAAACAAGGAAGAACAAGACAAAGTACAGTGATGATTTTGTGAAAATGAATTGATGGCCTTTTAAAAAGCTTTGTGAATCATCACACATCATCGGACTTCACGTGTGCATCTGAGTTTAACGCGCACACAACGGAGAGAGAGAGGAGTGGTGCGTGTGTGCCTGCAAGCGCATCCAAGACAGAGAGCATGGTCTGTTTTGCTAAATCAACCAATCAGTTTTCAGTGTAGGTGGGCTTAGCTTATATCTCTTTTCTCCCGAACTTAATTAATCAGTTCAGTTAGTGTATCTAGGAACAGGAGCGTCATGGCAGAGTCAGTGCCCCTCAAAAAGTAACATTTAAGACCCATTTCACATCAGACTACAAAAAGTGTACCCAATTGTCTCATAAGAGTAAAACATAATGATAGTCTTGCACACTGCACTGTGTAACAGTGACTTTGCATTGCTCACGGTGGGTTAAATGATTGCAAAAGACTTGTTGAGGTGAGTTTAACAAGTGTAATTTCATTTGTATATTACTCAGGCCTATACTAGATGGCTAGTTGCCAAGGCTACATGAAAAAGCCAAACTACCAAAATCTAATCTAATTTATTATCACAATTTCTATCAATAGGCCTTCTTTATTTGGTGTACTGACTAGACATTATTGAACAAACATCTGAATTTCAGTATCTAAGTAGGTTAGGTTGGGATGTCTTCTATACATTGTTGGCATTACTGTTAAAGTGCACTTCCAGTATAGTGAGTATTGGCAAAACCGGTTATCATTTTTACGTTGAGGCGGTGGGGGTGTTGTTGGCAGCTGCTGAAAGTAACTAATAAAGTAACTTGTAATCTAACTTAGTTACTTTTAAAATCAAGTAATCAGTAAAGTAACTAAGTTGTTTTTTAAAGGAGTAATCAGTAATCAGTAATCAGATTACTTTTTTCAAGGTAACTGTGGCAACACTGTATATATATGTTACAGTTACTCTTTCATTACTCATCAAATGTAGCCTGGAAGCCAGCCCGAATGTAACCCCACCCACAAAATTTGAGGTTGGGAAATTCAGTCTGGACTTGTTCCACTGAGAAGCAACTATGCCCAAAACAGAGCCGTTCAAACCGACCACACCAATCAAATTGTCTGGGTGGACATTATACGATGATAGACAGATAAGCAACGGTGCATGCTATCACGTCATCTGAGTGCACTCTGGTTGATTTTGTTTACAACAAAAAAGCCTGTCGCTACAGAAGACATTTAGATTACACTATCGCGTCTATTCTACAAGATATTGACAGCGCAATAACTTCAGAAAAAACAATCAGAAAAGCATTAAGGTGTTTGCCTATGTAATTGACTGCAGAATCATTGGCAATACCACATAAAACATTGTACAATTTTACAAAATATCAGTGTAAAGGGCCGTTCACACCAAGAATGATAACTATAACAACAACGTCAAAAAAGTATCATTCTAGCTAATATGAATGAAGACGTCCACACATAAACTATAACAATAATAATATGAAGAACAATATCGTTGGGTATCAGAGCAATTTTGAGAATGATAAAAAGATGAGAGTCAACCAGAATCCATCAAATTTTAGCCATCAAATTAATCAACATGAGGAGAGACTTATCGTTGGTCAATGTGGACGCTTTTATCATTATAGTTATATTTATTTTTATCGTTATCATTCCTGGTGTGAACAACCCTTAACTTTGGAATGGTTTCCCCCATCTTAGACCAACACAGCACATTTCTCCACAGTGAAAGGTTTCATCATTGCTTAAAGCACTGGCCACGTTTTTACTCAGTAGTTTCCCTCATTGTGCTTGCATTGCTGTTTATAAAGAATGAAACGAATACCATGATGCGCTTTGAAGACACGACAGCCTCCTATTTTTATTCAGCCTCAGCAGACCCATTTACAGGTGAAGCGCCATAAAGTGTCTGCCATCAACGCGAAAGAAAAGAACAATTGTCTTTTGTCTCCTCCTTCTGACATTGCAATATGAAATTGGGATTGCATCAGGGCCCTGTCTTAGACATCAACAGCAGCAACCAGTGAGCCTTGGTTCTCATCTCATATTACAAGTCATGTGTAATGAAACCAGTGAAGGTGTTGACGCTCACTCAGTGGCTTGTCTGCGGCAACTCTGAGGTCATACAGTAAAACAGGACCTTTTGGTAAATGACCTCTGAGGTGTGCTCCTCTTCCATCAGCTGGGTAAGATGAGGCTGTGTTATGTGTTAAGACTGGACCTGCAGTGCTCCACGTGAATAATCCCAATCACTGGATTTTTATTGGTTGTCACATTCAAACAGTGAAATTAGGTGAGTGGCCTGGGAATGCCTGTGGGAATTAGAGCAGTCAGGTGACAGCAGACCCCCCACCCCTTTATTTCCACATCCAGATAATCTTATAGCAGGGACGAGGTACGGTGACTCCTCTACATTGTATGAAAATTAGAAATAAATCGGACCAATGCGGGCAGACACACAGACAGACTGGAATGATAACACTGGGGATTTAGAGCAACCTATAAGAATCACACAAAACCCATGCTGCTACTGCTGTAATCTTATCCTCTAAGCTTCCTAAAATAATCAGAGGTTATGTGCCATGTCTGTGTAAAGTGCATTTTAATAAATTCGATGTTAGGATTGTTCACAGGACAGGTTGATATTTATTTATGATGATTCACCTTGATACTGTAGGTACAAGGTACAGTATGCTTCTTCAAGTTGATTGATAGTTTTATGACAAATTAGCGCAGAATTTAGAGTATTTTACTATTTGTCCTTTATGTATGGGAACTATCACTATTAAACTGCAGCTCTGCTACAGTAGATATAAATAAGCACTTTTTTGTTTGCCAAATAAGCGCTTCCACATGAAAAGCATCTTCGTGGCATTTCAGATATCAGTGTTAATTACTGCAGTGTATCCTTTGAGCCTTGCATCTCCCTGTACTTCACACATCTTATTAATGCAAATTGAACCTTCGGCTGACAGGTTCCTGATTAATGCACTTTGTCAGAAAAGGAATGCCTTAGAGTCAATGCCAATACACAGTTTCCACCCCTCTCTACCCCTTTCTGTCTCTCCCTCTCTCTGTCTCACATTTACACACACAAACACACACACACACACACAAACACACACAGAAAGAGAGAGAGAGACACACACCTTTTTTACAGAAACTTTAAAATAAATGGAGGCATTCCAGTAAATGGAAGGATCCAAGCCACACCTCCTAACTTTGATGCTTTTTATTCCACTTTGTATTCATCTGGGGCCAGATCTCCTTTGGTATCTGTCTGTCTAAATTACCTTGCGGGCGAATTGCTCAAAGCCATTTCGCAATGCTATCTGAACAATGGATGGTAATGTTTTGACTATAAAGAAGCACTTACTGTAATATTATTGGTCTTTGCTGTTTGATTCCATCCCAAGGCTAGTTCAACAATAAAGACTCCAAAAAAATACTGGGCTGGTATGTGGTAGGAAATGGATTTGTTGGATGGAGACTGTGGTGGTTTTTCTCCCTAAATTCTGCCAGCTGAAAAATGTTAATGGCAAATAAGGTGTCACATTTACCTTACATCTGTTAAAAGAGACTTTGGAATTTGTCATATTAGGCTGCACGGGCTGGCTGCCATCACATGGAGCGATTTAGCCCTCCGCCACGGCATTTGGATGTGGCCGACAGCACCAGGATGTTGGCTCTTGCCATTTAGGCAACATTAACAACCATATGTGTGCAGAAAAAGGACACGTTAGCTACAACGGCAGTTAGCATGAAGCGATTTGTGTCCGGTCCTTAGAGTGACAGACATTAGTGTCGCGCGAACAGTAGCCCCCATGGGAGTGTCTATGGGAAGTACCTCTGGGCCACAAAGACTGTACTGCCTAGTGATTTCTCGCTCACTCCTACTCCTACTGCTACTCAAACGTCCCTTAAATGGCTGTGAGTCTGCGCGCCTTGCTTGACAAACAGCACACCCACGGTTCTAATTTCCCTGCTGGGACCTGGGGATCACTTTGAAGAGAAAGCTGACTGTTTTTTCCCTCCTCTCTCTTCATCCCTACCTTTTATTTTCCTGTGTGGTCGTTAAAAAAGTGCAGGGGCTGGTCTTTTTTCCCCCTTTTTTCTTTTTCTGCCAAGTATTTTTAAAGTGAGAAGAGAGAGAGCAAGTGGACGTCAGTGTGTGTGTGTGTGTGTGTTTGACCTCAGGCCGGTCCCCTGCTGAGAGAGTGGCGGTGTGGTGGTGGTGTAGTCAGCAGTTCGGCAGGAAGTCCGGCAAGGCCACCTCAGAAGTGGCTGTTGCTGCCTGCCACTTACTGCTGTTGAGTCCCCTACACTTTTAAGTCTGGGTTGTGGATAAGGCACTGCCCTCCAGCAAAGTCAAGGTCATGCTGTCCTAAATGATCTGCCGCGACACAATCCTGTCGTTGTCCAGGATGTACTTATTGTAGATGGCCTTGGCCAGCTTGAGCTTCTTCTCGTCATTGCCATTGCTGGCCTCCAGCTTGTGGAAGCCGCTGCAAGCAAACCATAAGTCCCGCATGTCGGTACAGTCCTCCTGAGGAACATCCTGAACAGGTGGATGCTGTCTTTGTTGTCCAGGAGTGAGTGCAGCGACTCGGCCCACTTCAGGTAAGAGGGTGTGGGTGAGGCGCTGCCCTCTGGCACTTAGCACATGTCAAAGGTCAGGAGGTGTGACCATAGGGGCTGCTTCATACACAACCTGGATTTCACCACCAACACACCACATTTTGTTAAAGCAACCCTATGAAGCAGTTTGTAATGTTTTGAGGTACTGTACGTTTTTAATGAGCCTTTTCTACACGGTGTCTGTATGCTTTAGGAATGCACTAGCTGTTTTTTTTTTTTACCAAAACTCTATCGGGCTTCATTACTGCTCAGTCCACAACTCCCTCTCTGTCTTTCTCCCCACATTCTGTCCTTCACTAAATGGCAATTTGTGCTCAACGTCTGTCTACTGTCTCTGTCCCTCCCTGTCTCTCCGATGCCCGACTGCTGGGCTGTTAACCTCTTAGGGAGGTCACTAGCCCATTTTTTTGACCCTTGCGTTTGTCCTGAGCAGATATGCAGTGTGAGAAGATGACAGAGGGGAAAAAAAACAGGATGTGAAACAGGCCTGAGGAAGAAGTGTGGGAGGAGAAAAACAAGAGTCGGCCTCATGCTTGCCTCTCTGACTCTCCCTCTATCCCTCTCTGTCCATCATGATGAATCACTGTACTCTCTCATGGAAGAGCTACTGTGCTATGCACAGAGGGTTAATGAGATCTATGTACTGCTTCTGCATTCTGTCTGTGTATATGTATGTGTGTGTGTGTGTCTGTCTGTGTGTGTGTGTGTGTGTGTGTGTGTGTGTGTGTGTGTGTGTGTGGAGAGGTTTGCTTTTAGTCTAGGCAAGACTATGTTTTCTTGTTCTCTCTCTTTGTGTTGTTTAATCATGCCACACCATTTCTGGATTATCTCTACTGTATGTGTGTGTTCAGTGTGTGTCTGTGTTTAGGTGGGTATCTATTATGTGTTGTCATGTAAAAGCCTTTCCCTTGGCTGCCATCAAACAAACCTAATTCCAAGCCACCCTTTAAAGTGTTTGTCAGAGTAAATCTAAATTTAATCTCAGGTAGGAGATTTCCTCACAAGCCCTGCAATTATCTGCTTGAACGTTCTATTTGGGCCCCAATCTACTTCCTCTGCATTAAGATAACATATGGAATGTTAAAACGGAAGCCTTGTGGGGCCAACTGTGATGCTGATAATGGAACTCTCTTGAAAGGGTCCATAGCGATAGCCCAACAAGCTGTGGCATTTTAAAGCTGTTCTGTCTAATGGAAAAGTTCTCCTTTCCTCTGAACCAAAGGACCATTTCTGGTGAAGGAATATCTTTTTTCCCAACCATAGTCCAGCCTATGCTTTATATTTCATTTAATTGTATCCCATGGTCTTTGTACAACTGGCCCTTATTATCTGCAGGCACTCTGTGGCTACCATGTAAAAAGTATTACAAAAGGCTCCACCCCAAGCTATATTATTTTTTTCACTCTTGACAGGTTTAAGAATTGCTTCAGGTTAACATAAGGAAGTGGGTGAAATGAAAGAGCCTATCGGTGCTGCATTAATCCCCCCCCCCCCCCCCCCCCCACTCCCGTCCACACCATTGTTTCATTTCGAACATCCAACCAACTGGCCGAGCTGCTTGTGCTGGTGCCCATGCTCGTTTGGAGCGACATGGAGGAGTGTAATGATCTCCCTGGTGAGGTCAGCAGCCGAGAGAAACCCCCTTCTGACACGAGAGATGGCTATAGAAGAGAGTGTAACATTTAAGCCCTTTGAGATTGCCAAGAGCTCTGAGAGATCAGGGAGCCTTACGCCATTCTCCAATTTTTCGGTCTCTCTCTCTCTATCTCTCTCTCTCTCTCTCTCTCTCTCTCTCTCTCTCTCCCTCTCTCATATGCGTTTCTTTCTTTTCTCCCTTTTCTCTGACTTCTACCTTAACTTTATCTGGCGCATTGGATAACATGCCATGTTTTTAGTTTTTTACTCTTCTGTCTCTGTCTCTCTAGCTGAGTTCAGCAGAAGAGAGAAACAGTGAATACTTGAGGCTCTTTAGTCGGTTGGTTTTAAGAGGTGCCCTGTCGGCGCACCTCGGCTGACCTCAGCGCTTCCTTTTCACTCGCAGTTGGTACGGCTCATTCTTTTCAGAAGCAATGTCCATTTGGCAAGAAAAAAATTAAACATGTTCGTAGTAAAACAAGTCTTCATCTTCTTCGGCCCTTAAAGATGAATACACCCTCTGGTAAGACTACAGGGTCCATGATTCAAGTGAAGACTATGGTAGATCCTTTTGAGAAAGTGTATTTATTTTCAATTAATCACATTGCAAGTAGCTCTTAGCCCAAAGAATCAATGAAGGCAAAACAACTACCTAAGGGCACAGACCTTCCACTCCAAATTAACCCCCTTGGCTTGGTGAATGGGCTTGGAAGTTCAGACTGTTGCAAAATATTGAATATGACCATTAAGAGGTAGCTTGTTTATGTGTATTCTGTATGTTATGAGCAACCTAAGACCTTTTCACAGAACCCTTTTTTGGGGGGGGGGGGGGGTGCAAAGAAAATTCACAAACCAATGGATCCCTAGTGTTAATAATTTTTATTGGCAGTTTTTTTTTTAACGTGCAGCCTTCATCCTGGGTTCAGTCAGATGCATGAATCATGCGTGTAACTTTTCGCATTGTTATTCCACCATCCTGGTTTTCTGGAGTGCCTCTTCCGATCAGCCTGGGTCTGGAGGAGAATAAGACACTGATATGTGTTGATGACCAACAGCGGGATGACAAGAGTTGAAAGTTGGAAAGTTTTTTTTTCTTCTTTTTTTCCTTTCAGAGAACCACAGCTGTGCAGTCTGTCCGCACTCTCTGAAGTCGGAAAGAGAGCCCTTCTCTCTTTTGTCACGCTTTGGATGGCCATTGGCTGTGCTTTTGTTATGTTCAGATGTTCCAGACCACTGTGCCAACCTGATTCCTTTAGTCACTTGTTCAGAAAAAAAGAGATCGAGAGTATTAATCCAACTAATTAATTTGTCCAAAAAAACAGTTGGTGTCCTCGTTATTTTATCAACGTGGTCGCTCTAATTTGCATTATGTATACACATTTCGCCACAAATGGGCGAACTCGTTTTTAATTTGATGGGGCCAGGTGCCAATTCAGCACAGCTAAAGTCTAAAAAAGGACAGCTCTCTGGCTCTAATTACGCTCCGATCAAAGCAGCGGCGGCTCTCCTCATCTCCGCAGATCTGCTGGCGAGTTGCAGATGGGTGCGAGTGACCCTGGCAGCCTCCGTGTCTTTCCGTCTCCCCCACGCCTCGCCATGATTAAGTCATTAATTGGGGGAAGTGTCTCTTCACCTGTGCCTGAGTGTGCATTTGTCACACACAATGTATTAACATCCAATTAGACACGTACTTACACCTGGCGTGTTGAATCTCTATCCAGCCACGCTGCGTAATTAATGAAACAAGGGCAGGTGAGATATGGGGGATAAACCATTGTCTGGATTGTGTACATGTGTGCAGGCTTGTGTGTCTGTTTGTTTGTGTGTACATGCATCTCTAGCTCTTTCTCTCTCTCTGTTTTCTTTGTATGTGTGTGTGTTTGTGTGTGTGTGGGAGTGTGTGTTTGTGTGTGTGTGTGTGGGAGTGTGCGCGTGGGCAAAAACCAAGGCCATACAAAGCATTCCAAATGGCTACAGTTAGAGCCTCTGTGAAATGTCAGGGTGAGTCTACGTGTATGGGCAGCTGTCTGCCTCTCCTGGCTGGGTGATTGGCACCACACTCGGAAAAGGTTACCAGGTGTCAGAAGCTGTTGAGGATGACTGTCTTCCCCGACCCCCTATCCTCACCCTGCTTCCCACATTGTTGGGCAGGCCGGCTGGCTATGCAGGTAGAAAACAACCTTAGTTGTAAATGAAGTGCAGGTCAAGGCATCGGGGGGATCAATACCAGCGGTCACTGAGGGGTCTTTAGGGCCCCCAGAACTTGTTTGTTTGTGTGGAGAGACGGAGAGAAACCCCTCTGATTGTGAACATCATTGTGATCCACTGCATAGAAAAGGAACGTAGGTGTCAATCGATGAGATGAGCACACACGGAGAGAATGCCAAGCAGCCCAAGTTTCACCACTGGGAGAGAAAGAGAGAGTGGAGAGAGGAGTGGGAGGGAAAGAGAGAGTGGAGAGAGGAGTGGGAGGGAAAGAGAGAGTGGAGAGAGGAGTGGGAGAGAAAGAGAGAGTGGAGAGAGGAGTGGAGAGGGAGGGATGAAGGGAGGAAAAGACTGATAGGGGGAGGGGGAGAGTCAGACCTGAGAAAAGTACCTCTAGAGTTTCCATTTTTAATTAGCTCTTTGTGCATTGTTCATTAGTATTTTGTGTTTGACTAATGCAGGATTTCACAGACTGTCTTGAATCAACAATGGCTAAAAAAGACCATCAGCTTTTTTCACCTATGTCCATCAAATGGTAGTATTACAAATGCATGGAGTTGCACATATGTAGTCTTTTTTTATAGTCAGGACCAAAGTGGGAAAAGCCAGAATTCCCATATCAAATGCCATGTTTCATTTACCGGTAGTCAAATGATAAGCTTGGTACTGACATTTTCAGCAGTGGAATGCCCTCAGTGCAAATGCTTGATGGACAGATCCCACTGGTGGTTTCAAAAACCAAAAGTATGACATGCTTTGCCAGTGGCCCCATATAACTTGGCCCTATGTAAGCACACATATAGCCTATAACCTACATAATGTATATTTTGCTACATTGTGTAAAATCTTTTATTTAAATGCTTTGAGTAGTGCTAGACCTAAAAGAGACCTTGATGGTTTCATTTCTGCTATGATTTTTTATAGTTGCCATTAACTTTGGAAAAGGTCTTAAGTCATGAAAGACACATGTCATGCCTTATGCTTCCAGCCAAGGTTGTGAATATGCATCTTTTTGGAATTAGTTAGGCAAATAGAGAAGATTCAAAGGTTACATTTTCCCCTTCCGGTCTCTAGTTGCACTATTCAGACTTTCTGTTTTAGCAGTGGAACATACCTAAAAGATGAAAGTATCTGCAATAATTACACTGCTCCGCTTCCACACAAGTAGGCTAGATGTAGACTAGAGCACATTTCTCCTTTAGAGGGGGAAAAAACGAATGAAGTGCACGTTTGTAACACAGAGGTTCCTCTAGGGCCCAGAGCGCACGTTGGTTCTCTGAGTTAACATTCTTCCACTGCCTTCAGTCAGAACACCGCTGGGAAATCAGTCCCTGATGATTTCTCCTTCCCAAACACCTTTAACCATTACATGACACTCCCATCTTACGTGACCTTTGTGACAAAGGTAAAAAAAAACATTTTTTTGTGACCGTACAAAACAACCTACATCAAACAACTCTTTTTAAAGGATGTATGGAGTGTAAAGAATGAATGGAGCACCAGGCGTTATCGTTAAGGTTGCGTATTTGGTTGGGCAGTGCATTTGTGGAGTAAGGGGGAGGACCAGAGCATAGGGTGCAAGAGTGACTGTTTGTTTGTTGTGCTGCTGACATTTCTCCAGAGTGTGCCTGCTGGTCAAGGTTCGTGACTGCAGGGGTAGATGCAGAGGCAGTGGGGGGGTGTACTCATTGGCCGCAGGCGAGAGATAGATCGCTGCTCTTTAATCCTCCAGAGCTCGAGCGCTATGGACATGTCAGCCCCAGTCTGTAGTCAGAGCTCGCTGCTAGGTTAGCGCTCATGCGGGGAGGTGGTGGCATGGTGAATACCCCCCCCACATACACATACATCCCCCTCCCACCCCCAGCAAGGCAGCTTTGGTGGAGGCTGTTTGCAGGCGGCCTGTCTGTGCCATCCTCCATAGCCCTGGCCCCGAGAGAGAGAGAGAGAGAGAGAAAGAGAGAGAGAGAGAGAGAGAGAGAGAGAGAGAGAGAGAGAGAGAGAGAGAGAGAGAGAGAGAGAGAAAATGAGAGGAGGCGGACAAACAAAACAAAACATGAATATGGATCAGCCATATGACACACACACACAGAGATGCTGAGCGTCATAGCCAGAGACTCTGTCCCTATTTGTGAGCATTTATGTGTGCCCTCACCAAACAAGAAGTGAGAGCCAACCTCTGCCCCTGGGGCACACAGGCTAGGGGATGCATTGACCCGAGTAAAAGAGAGAGAGAGAGAGAGTCACATAATGTATTACCCTGCCTCACTTGGCAGAACAAGTGACAGAACACAAGTGGGACAAGTCCACTGGACCGGACCTCCTGCACTGCACTGCTGACTGCCATGCTCAGGGGAATATGCTCCACCCTCTCTGTTAGCTCATTCGCCAGAACCTGCTACCCATAGCCATGGCCCACGGCTATGCTAAACGCTCGGACGCCACATCACATTGCTCCACATGCCTGTCTACAACCATTTAAAAAAAAATAAAAACATATAATGGCAAAAACTGGCTTCCATGTCGAATGGGGTATTCTGAAATCCTCCTTATGTGAAGTCTCTGTCAAGCACTATGAAATATGGAAACAAGTTTGGGCAAAGTCTCCTTGATATTTCTGAATATTTCGGCTATTTGTTTGATGGACCCTTATCCACAGAGCTAAGTTTATCCAGGTTCTCACTTGATAGTCACCACAGTAGGGGTTTTACCAACTAGTTGACTAGTCAACTACTAACCATTCTGATCGCTCCTTTTTTGTAGGAGCTTGCTTATTTCCTTCCGCAATACATCCACGTGGTCCTCTGGCGAAGGACGCCGCTGAAGCGGGGTGGGGGTAGAGCGAATTATAGCACGCAGCCCAATGACATTGTTCTCAAAACCCACAGTGGGAGGGTCGAAGCTCGCAGAGGAGCCAATTGAAGACGCTGAGTCGTCCCTCTGATCCACAATGCTGTCTCTGTCAGAGGCATGCAGTGAGACCAAGTCTTTGCCTTTGAGTCCATGGAGAAGGGATGGGGGATACTCTGTCTTCTGCGTGGCTAGCCAGGAGAGCCAGGGGGCTGTATGGGTTTGCCAGCAGTGGGTGGCTGTGTGCAGGGTAACGGGGGAGAATCCTTGACCTTGTCCCTTGTCGCAAGAGAGGGGTGGCAAGAGAGTGGAAGATGATGGGTAGGGTTTACCGTAGTTGGCAGTCACTGAAAGGTGACAGAGAAAGTAATGTGCATTTGTGTGCATTTTGTGCAAGCCATTGGTTGAAAAGGGTTCAGTAGGTATGTACGCCAAGAGTGCTTCAACTGAAAGAGAACCCATCACATGGTGAAATCAAAAATCCTTGATTTCTGCTCCGTTTCTACCTTCTCTAGTGAAATTTCATCAACTTAAGATTCTGATACCATCCTAGCAACATCCAGTTTACTGAAAATGAGACCTGTTCCACAGTGACATGTAAGTTGTGTACAGCTGTACTGAAGTGCGATAAGAAAGCATCTAAATAATCATCTCATCCATAGATGAAACACTCACTGCCAACAGCTTGCACGAGCAACAATGCTAGCACTGCACTGGTACATAACACATAACTGGTACATAACGACTAGTCGACAACTGAGAAAAATCTGTCAACTAGTAAAAATCAGAAGTGGTGAAACCCCTACACCGCAGTTGTTGAAGCCAGGAAAAAAAGTTGGCAGGTTCAGTGGATCTGTACATGAAAGGCTGGGGTCATCAGACTTTGTCACTCGTTTTCTCTCTCTTTCTATGTCTGTCTTTTTTTTTCTCTCTCTCAGTCCCCCCCCCCCCCCCCCCCCCCCCCAGACACACACACCCACACCACCCGAACACTTGCACAGTGAGAGAGCAAGCACAACAATGTCAGACATCATCCTGTAGTTGTACCTACTGCCAACTGTGTGTGGTGCATTTTTGCAGTTTTTTTTTCTGTCTTCCTCCTGGTAGCAGAACTCAGATGGAGCTCCTACATGTGCCTTGAAGTTCCACAATCCCCAGAGCAATTAATATTTCATGGTTGTAGTCTTTGTCTTTCTGTTGTTATTATTCTGACAATCTGCTGGCTGTTTAGTTGTATATCTGTGTGTGTGTGTTTTATTGTGGCCAAGTCTTGTAATCCTACCTTCTTCTGTTTTAACTTGTGTTCATCACAGAGACTAAATTAAGGCCATGACACAGATTTACTGAGGAGAAAAAAACTAGGGCACTTGCAATTCAAGACCCCTTTAAGTCTAATGTACTGTATGGGTCACATACACTATCCTGATTCCTCATGCTTTACTTTAATTCCAGAGCCACTATGTTTCTCTGTCCTGTCTGATCACATGAATGTAGTGTACATTTTATGTTTATTACCCTCTGCTACTGTTTGTGCTCTCTTCTTTGCCTTTGCTACCGGACAGTAAGCAAGAGGAACCGGGGGTCACATGGTAAGATATCTTTTGGGCACCCATATCTTCCAACCAATTGGCCTAGTACTTAAACCAAGGTTGGAAATTTTGCGTTTTACTGTAGGTTTGAAAATGACTTCTGCGCACTAGAACTTCTCTGGTCTGATATACTGTATATTGTTAGATTGTACTGTAAGATACTGGCAGGTTTTGCTTGTCCTGGTTTTAAAAAATTACCCTTTACAGTGAAGTGCTCCCTTGTTATAATTTATGCAGAGATTCCCTAACTACTGGAGAACTTGAATAAATGAGTGCTTGACTGGCAGTACCTCTGATGCTGAAATGGGCGGCACGGACATGTGCTTCTCTCCAATGATTCATGATTTATTTATAAGCTGTTTATGTCGTTAAATAATTAATGTGTGACTAATCTGCCGCTATTGGCAACCACAAGTTCCACATGGCAAAATTGTCTTACTATTGATTAGCGCTTGTCAGAGGCAGGCCGGCGGATTATGGTTGATATCTGGCATGTTTTGTTCCACTTGGCTGTTAGGGTATTTATAGTGTGACGGTAAACTCCCTCCTGGCAGGCCTCATCAGGGATTCTTCTAGAGTGCGATAAGGACAAAGCCATAGGGATCAACTCATTACCAACAGTCCAGAACAATGACCCTAGCAACGACCAGTGCCAAGTGCTCCACATGTTTTTTTATCTGGCTGAAAAGGCACCTAACTCAATTACATTGCAAGACCCTGCCAAGAAGGACGGTTGGAAAGATAGCATAACTTAATATTCATGCACTGATATAATTCTCCAAGATTAAAAGGAAAAATGGAAGAGCTGAAAAGTCTCATGAGACCTTGCCATCCCCCCTTTCCATCTCTAATCCCTCATTCCAAAAAGACGAAACTGTAAAAATAATAATAAATAAACGACGAAACATGTTGAGCATTAAAATGAGGTAAGGAATATTTTCTTCCTATTGCTCCCTGACAAAGTTAGCAAACACAGCACAACATCCTGTGGCCTCTGGTATTTCATTAAACTGGTCCCTGGCAGGTTTTCATCACATTACTGGCAGCTGCGAAGAGTGAGCCTGAATGACGTGAGTCGCTGAGTTGCAGCAGACGCGACTTCCAGCCCGCCGCTTTGGGAGACGGAGGCAGGCAGGCACACCTCGAGTGATGGCCTCACACCCAAACACTCTTCACGCCTCAGACACATGCAGGCATCCTGCTCCAGCGCACAGCACAAAAGCCAGAATGGGACGCTTTCTAAAAGCGCCCGCACCTGCTGCAGCGCTGCGCACAGAGCTGTACTACTGCCAGACAGAAAATAGATATCCATGTGATCTTGCAAATCTGTTTTAAGCCCCAGTTCCTCCCAGCTTTTTGGGACCCCTTTGAGTCTTAAGATATAGAGGAGCTGGATTCCAAATGGCCGTGTTCTTTGCCACATCCTCCGACTGTATGGTTACCTGCCGCTTAAAACTTCCAGTGTGCATTATTTCAGGATTTATGTAGAATAAATCAAGTGCCTTTTAACAAAAGCCAAAGCATGTTTGAGCACATCACATTCAGCATAGTTCCCTAGGTGCTTATTTAACTGAGAAAGCTGTCATGCAGAAACCCGAATAGCATTCACATATTGCATCCTAGGCAAGGTATTTCAGAAACTTTCAAAAGAGATTAAAAGTAGACAAAGTCTCGCAGTAGTTCTATTCGGTTACCTTTGTCAAAGTCAACATCAAAGGGTGGATTCTTGCATACAGCCTAGTGAAAAACCTTAATTTCCATAACATTTCAATATTTTAAGCTCCTCTCTAATATCCCTTTTTTGCGCCAATGAAACTTATTTAATAGTCCCTCTTTAATTTTTTACAATTAGAATACAGATAGGCTTGGTTCGTTTTTAAAAATGTAGCAAGCACATTTTCATGGAAGAATGGTTCAGTATAAAAGGCAAATGAGAGAGGGGGAGGCAATGCGACCCTGTGGATCCAGTTTCGGCCTACTGCCAAGTGATCAATTATTCAGGATATTCCCCCTCTGAGGGAGGCAGACATAAAGCATGTCAAAAACAAAAAAAGTGAAACCTGCCCGCCAACGTCTTGCTTATGTCTTGCGGTTGGCACAGACTCGGCCAAGGAAGTGATCTGACATATTTAATAAGCATCTCTTGGAATGCAGCGGCACATGCTCCACTGTTACATCACCTTCTTGATGTTTTGATGTTCTACTGAGCAGATATACATGTATGACAAAATGGAGTCGAGACGCTGATAAGAAAGCATTTAGAGATGTGCACTGCACTATTATTGGCCAAAGACTTTAAATGTCTTGAATATCACAAGCAGAAATGTCACACAGCTGGAGCTTCATGGAGAACCGAAGTTTTAATGTACTTTTGATTATGTACAAGGTGTTAATGCAAGTCTGGAAAAGTATGGACATTTTATAGTCTGGCTTTCGCCAGACCAAGCTCAATCTTTTAAGAGAGCTGCAGGGCGAAAAAGAAATCGCCGGCAGATCAGAAATTGTCTGCCCATGTAATACACGCATATGCAGCAATGCACTGCACTAGATGTAAAAATATCAATAAAAATACACATTTTTGTAGAAAGCTACAACAAATTGAGGTTTTCACCTGAAGAAAGTCTGGAATTTTGATTTGGGAAAAAAGAAGCTTGATGTATGTGTGCAATGCCAGCAAATGGGTATTATCTTCTCATATCCCCCCTCTCTCCTGTCTTCCTCTGTCTACCTCCATCTCCCTCTCTGGCTTCAGATTCCGACGCTCCGGCCGACCCGGTAGCACCAGTCATTGTGGTTCCCCCTCGCAATACGACGGTGGTGGCAGGGGTGAACGAGGCTACGCTGGAGTGTGTGGCTAATGCACGGTAAGTACTGTGTGTGTGTTTCTTTGTGTGAGCATACATGTGTGTGGGTGAGTTATAGTGTGTGTGTGTGTGTGTGTGGACCTCATTTGTTTCCCTTTCAGCTAGGAAGGCATCAAGTGATGGTGAATCAGAATCATAGCTCTTACCAGAATCACAGACTTCTACCCTGATTTTACATCTTTGCCAATCAATTTGCCATCAGTACCAACCAACACTGGATAATGTAATGCTACGAGTATACTGTATGTTTCATCCTTAGAAGTGTTGCTGGTCACTCTTTACACATTAGACTCTTTCCACAGACTATCTACAGATATTCACAAACTATCTGTTGACTCTCAAGTATACTTTATGGTTGAGGTTAAGGTTAGGGCTAGATTTGGTGATGTTCAGTAATTGTTTGACGCACTAGCGGAGTGCCTAAAACCCCTCTTAGCTGTTGTAGAATCAGTGTAACCTACGGACTCAAGTGGCTTATTGCTTTTCTAAAACTGTTACTATAAATACCTGGCATAAAGTATCATAAAGGACAGGCACAGCAACTAGAAATATAATGAGTTATTCCTGGATAATCATTCTTCCACCAAGAAATATATTTCCTCTATCTGAATGGTTGCCAAGCAACGTTGAGACGCAGCTACTTTAACTTTTGTATCAAGTTATGGTAGCGCAGTAATATAGAACGAAATGCGGTCAAGGTGTATGTTTATGCTGGATTTTACAACGCCATCGAACGCGATTTAGCCAATCACAATCAAGGACCAGAACTATCAGTTTTAGAATTTATGGTTGAGGTTAAGCTTAGGGTTAGATTTGGTGATGTTCAGTAATTGTTCAACAACAATTTTACATTCTGAACTTGAATGTAAACAGATGATCTGTTTAGTCTCTGTGGGTGGACGGAAGTAAGGGAATTGGCTGTTGCTATGTAGCTGGCCGCACTTACTGTCCTAAACATTGTCAATGTTTGCATCTCAATGTTTGACCCAAATGTTTACCATATGCTGTAGAGGTCCCATCTGAGATACTTACATGGTGTGCTTGCCTCTGCTCCTAAAGCCCAGTGGACAAGCTGAGCATCACCTGGAGACGTAACGGGGCGGAGGTGGCTAGTGGCGTGGGTTCTTTTGGCCGGCGGCTGACAATAGTGAACCCCACCTCAGCTGATGTCGGGCTTTATGTGTGCGAGTCCTCCTTACTGGACAGCAGCGTGCGCCCAGCAGAGGCCCGTGCCTACCTCTCCATCATAGGTAAGACTCTGATATCTTCACCTCCTTCTCCTTTTCTCCTTTGCAGCATAAATCCTTTGTCTGGGCCAGTACATACCATACATATGTCTCTGTTTTCTGTTTCTCTTCTCCTCTGTGACTTTTCTGTATTCTTTCTCAGTTCTACCATAGCTGAATCCCTATCCTCTTTAATGGACTTCACCCGCATTCACCCGCCTGCGCTCAGTTCTTTATTT